>NC_092041.1:86872170-87034440 GCF_003086295.3 Arachis hypogaea
GATCTGAAAAATCATAAAAATGATTCTTGAAGCAAGAAAAAGCAATGAAAAAAAAAGAGAAAGAAAGAGAGGAAAAAGAAAAAGAAAAAAATAAAGTAATGATCTAAGGAAAAAAGAGTGTGCTTAAGAACCCTGGACACCTCTAATTGGGGACTCTAGCAAAGTTGAGTCAAAATCTGAAAAGGTTTACCCAGTTATGTGTCTGTGGCATGTATGTATCCGGTGGTAATACTGGAAGACAGAGTGCTTTGGACCACGGCCAAGACTCATAAAGAAGCTATGTTCAAGAATCATCATACTTAACTAGGAGAATCAATAACACTATCTGGATTCTGAGTTCCTAGAGAAGCCAATCATTCTGAATTTCAAAGGATAAAGTGAGATGCCAAAACTATTCAGAGGCAAAAAGCTAAAGCCCCGCTCATCTAATTAATACTGATCTTCATAGATATTTTTGGAATTTATTGCATATTCTCTTCTTTTTATCTTATTTGATTTTCAGTTGCTTGGGGACAAGCAACAATTTAAGTCTGTGTTGTGATGAGCGGATAATTTATACGCTTTTTGGCATCGTTTTTAGTATGTTTTTAGTATATTTTAGTTAGTTTTTATTATATTTTTATTAGTTTTTAGTTAAAATTCACTTTTCTGGACTTTACTATGAGTTTGTGTGTTTTTCTGTGATTTCAGGTAATTTCTGGCTGAAATTGAGGGACCTGAGCAAAAATCTGATTCAGAGGCTGAAAAGGACTGCAGATGCTGTTGGATTCTGACCTCCCTGCACTCGAAGTGGATTTTCTGGAGCTACAGAAGCCCAATTGGCGCGCTCTCAATTGCGTTGGAAAGTAGACATCCTGGGCTTTCCAGAAATGTATAATAGTCTATACTTTTTCAGAGATTTGATGGCCCAAACAGGCATTCCAAGTTAGCTCAAGAATTCTGGCGTAAAACGCCGAAACTGGCACAAGAATGGGAGTTAAACGCCCAAACTGGCACAATAGCTAGCGTTTAACTCCAAGAAAAGTCTCTACACATGAAAGCTTCAATGCTCAGCCCAAGCACACACCAAATGGGCCCGGAAGTGGATTTTTATGTCATTTACTCATCTTTTTAAACCCTAGGCTACTAGTTCTCTACAAATAGGACATTTTACTATTGTATTTTCGTCTTTTGATCACTTGAATCTTTTGATCATGTTTTTATGATTGAACTCTCTTTGGGAGGCTGGCCATCCGGCCATGCCTAGACCTTGTTCTTATGTATTTTCAACGGTGGAGTTTTTACACACCATAGATTAAGGTGTGGAGCTCTGCTGTACCTCGAGTATCAATGCAATTACTATTGTTCTTCTATTCAATTCAGCTTATTCTTGTTCTAAGATATCACTTGTTCCTCAACTTGATGAATGTGATGATCTGTGACACTTATCATCATTCTCACCTATGAACGTGTGCCTGACAACCACCTCCGTTCTACCTTAGATTGAGTGAATATCTCTTGGATTCCTTAATCAGAATCTTCATGGTATAAGCTAGAATTGATGGCGGCATTCAAGAGAATCCGGAAGGTCTAAACCTTTCTGTGGTATTCTGAGTAGGATTCAAGGATTGAATGACTGTGACGAGCTTCAAACTCGCGATTATGGGGCGTTAGTGACAGACGCAAAAGAATCACTGGATTCTATTCCGACATGATCGAGAACCGACAGCTGAATAGCCGTGCTGTGACAGAGCGCGTTGAACATTTTCACTGAGAGGACGGGACTGTAGCCATTGACAATGGTGATGCCCAACATACAGCTTGCCATGGAAAGGAGTAAGAAGGATTGGATGAAGACAATAGGAAAGCAGAGAAACGGAAGGGACAAAGCATCTTCATACGCTTATCTGAAATTCTCACCAATGAATTACATAAGTATCTCTATCTTTATTTTATGCTTTATTCATAAATTATTCATAACCATTTGAATCTGCCTGACTGAGATTTACAAGATGACCATAGCTTGCTTCATACCAACAATCTCCGTGGGATCGACCCTTACTCGCATAAGGTTTATTACTTGGACGACCCAGTGCACTTGCAGGTTAGTTGTGCGAAGTTGTGATAAAGAGTTGAGATTGCAATTGAGTGTACCATGTTGATGGCGCCATTGATGATCACAATTTTGTGCACCAGCAATCCATCCGGAACATCCTTGCTGCTTCCTCTCAATCAGAGGATACAACTGATTCAGATCCTGGTCCTCAATTAATTCGAAAGCCAAGACTCATTCTGGTAACATGATCATTTCTACATATATTTCATTTGAGTTAGAATATAAATCTTAACTTATAATTGTGTTCCTTTCATATCAGCCTACTACTGCTGCTCACTCAATCACATCTCCTTTGGCACTTGATCAACCACTTTTACAACCACATCATGATCTGGGATATTCCACATCTCATGATTCAATCCAAGCTACAGAGTCCATTGAGCCACTACAGGTTGCTTTTCCACCTCCCTCTGGAACACAGGTGGTTGATTTGACAAAAGACCCTACATAGCATTCTCCAACATAGACTCAAATCTTTGGACCAACCTCACCAACCAACTAGGATGCCCTTTCTGCTGAAAATCATGTGGCTCCAGACTCTGACTCTGTCTCTCGAGTTGCTGAAACTACCAATTCAGATTCTCCTCGATCCAGAGTCTTAGAAACTCCCCAGGGACTCTTCAGTCCCCCTCAACAAGCTGAATTTCAAACTCCTCCTGGTCAAGAACCTGGAAACTTGGTTGCTTCTACCACACCTACAAGTGCCACCTTAGCCAACCTGGTTTTAATCTTAAATCAAGCCATCCAAGAGGACGAAGTGCCTGTTTCTGCACCAATAATTCCCAGACCTTCTACATCTAGTCCTTTATTCGAGTTGAATGTTGATACTCGAGAACAACTTCGATCACTTCTTAAACTCTTGGATCACCCACCTGTTGCATGGATCAATGATGCAATTCTCAACCAACTTTTATCTGATTTTTTGAATTCTACCTTTGAACTTTCGGCTTCTACTCCACATTCTGCCATAGTCCACCAATTCAAATAACTTGCCAATAACAGCGTAGCTTTCCAAAACAAACTCCAAGAGATTGAGAACGAGGAAGCTAAAATCAAAACTAAAGTAGAAGGTTGTGCTGCGGCCCTTAAACCAATCAAAGCTTTCCGTGAAGAATTCAATTTGAGAATCTCTCAGGCTATTTCTGTTCAGCCTTTTTATGACAAGAAAGAGATAAAACTTGAAACAGAATTAGCTCAGATCAATGAAAAACTTTCCAAAATATGCAAGAGACGAGCTGATATAGCCATACCTCCGACAACTGCCCAACAAGAACAACAACAACTCATCTAAGAAATTGTTTCTATTGAGAGCAAACAAGACGAATATGGGAAACAACTTGACAAGGTCCAATACGAAAAATTCAAGCATGCTGAGGCACTTGCAGCTCTAGATCATGAAAGAGCAAAGCTACGCTCAGACTTGGCAAATCTCATGGCGCCTCATACATCTTCTTAAATTTTAGTATTTGTAATAGTTTCATTTCCTTTTGGACTTATGCACTTTGACTCTAATTTTGCAAACAATAATATTTCTTTAAGTATTTTTCATTAATTGAATCAATTATGTTTCTCGATTCGATATCTTTGATCTGATATGCATTTTCCGAATACAATCCTATTACTTGGAAAGGTTCTTTCCAGGTATGGGACCATTTGCTAAGAAATCTCAATTTCTTTTCCATTGGCAAAATAACTTTTAAAACCAACTCACCTATATTGAAACAATTTTCTCTTATTCGACGATTATAACTTTGAGCAACACCTTCTTTTTGTCAAATCATATTCTCAAGTGCCAAGATTCGCTCTGAGTCTAATTCATTCAACTCATCAAACATTGTATTCCAGTAATCATCGACTGGCAAGTCATTCTGTTTCGATACTCTCAAAGTATTCAAATTAATCTCTAATGGTAGTGATGAATAGATTTTTGATGGTTTAGAATTCACAAATGAAATCTCGTTGCAATATAGTTTCTAAACCAACAAAAAAATCCTTTCATACAAAAGATTGTTTGTCACAAGTAACAAATCCCTAAAATTAATAATCGAAGTATTCAAACCTCGGGTTGTTCTCCCTAGAAATTGCAATAAAGTGTCTTGTTATTGGCTATGAGGTATGTTTTGTGGTTTTTGAGATAAGAGACAAAAAATGTAAATGGCAATGAAAATAAACTAACAACTAACAAAGCTCTTGGCAAGGTATGAGAACTAGAAGTCCTATCCTAGCCATCCTCCTTAATTGTGACAACAATTGTCCATTGCTCCCACTTAGTTAACCTCTACTATGGAGAAAAGTCAAGTAGATGGATTAACTTGAGTCCACAAGTCCTAGTCAAATTCCAAAGGAAAGACTAGCTTTAGTGGCATTCAAATCAATTAGCAACTTCTAATTATCAATCAACAAAGGAATTAGATAACTCAATAGTCACTAATTACTCTACCAAATCCAAGAGGAGAAAAATCTAACTCATAACTAAAAGAGGCATTTCATCAAACACATAAAAGGCAATAAAGGTAAACAACATAAATTGCAAGAATGAAAGAGAGATCTAACTACAAAGACAATAGATCCATAATAAAAAAACCAAATCAAACATGAAAAAGCATGGAAATCATAAATTGCATTGAAAGATAAATGGAGATCTACATGAGAATTCATAAAGCAAAAGGAAAATAGAAGTAAGAGTAGAAGTAGATCTAGATCAAAGAGAAGATAACTAAACTAAACCTAATCCTAATTCTAGAGAGAAAAGAGAGCTTCTCTCTCTAGAAACTAACTTCCCCTCCGAAACTTAAACTAAAAACTAACTAAGACTCTAGATAGATGATCCCTTTTCAATCCTTGGGTTAAATAGCATCAGATGTGAGTTGGATTTGGGCCTGGAAAGCCCAGAATTTGCCTCCAGTGTTTTGCCTTTAAGTGTGTCACGTGCGAGTATTGACGCGTATGCACCATGTACGCGTACGCGTCGCCAGACAATTTTCTATCCACGCGTACGTGCCATGTACGCGTAGGCGTCTGATGCGGCATAAATTGGTGAATTAAAAATTATTAAAATGTGTACATTGCAAGTATAGTTCTTAACTCACCGGAAATCCATTTATCAATTTAGAAAGGTGTCACAGAAATTTAAATTTTAAAATACTGGGAGTATGAATCCCAGGTCGTCTCCCAACGAGTTGCAGAAAAGTGTGCTATTTTATTAATCAGATGTTTTCAAAAAGGTTTGAGTTGAGTAAACAGGAAATAAAATTGGAGAATTTGAATAATGTAAATAAAAGCCTTGATTGGGAGTTGATTAGTTGGAAGTTCCGCTATTGTTGGATTACTCTCTAGATTAATTGATAATTAAAGGTTATCCTGTTTAGTTATCTCTTACTAGGTAAGGAAAAGTTAAACAAGTTGGGATGCTATGCCCATTCACAAGTTGCAATCTACTTAATTAAAAGGGATTGGTGTTAGTGACTAGAGGGCAAGCCAACAATAACCCAATTATAATTTTTCTTTCAAGTCTTCCAACTCAATTGGTTCCTTTCAATCAACTCCCCATCGAGTTAGGGAACTACTCGCTCATTGTGAATGTAAAATTCATGACATATGAAAAGGAATTAAAGAAAGACATTGTAAATAAAAATCAAAATAATCAAATAAAAATAAAAGTAATCCTTGTATTAAATAAATCCTAATAATATTCCAATGGTAAAATTAACAAAGCAAAGGACATGGAAGAGTAAAGCCAAGTAAAGAAAACGAACTAGAATGACGAAGTCTTGATGAGGTAATAACTCTTCTCAGTATCCCAATGCAAAAAGTGAGAGAAAAATAAAATCCCAAAAACTATCAATCTGTAGAGAGAAAAACCTAGAGGAGGAGTAAAAACTAGATCTAAAACTAAAAACTGTGTAGAATGAATGTTGTCTCTGGTTTCTGTATGTTCTCTGGCTCTAGTCTGCTGTTCTGGGCCGAGAACTGGGTCAAAATAGGGCCCACAATCGCTCCCAATGAAATCTGCAGATTCTGCAGATCGCGCACGTCATGCGATCGCGTCATCCATGCGGACGCGTCATTCGCGTTTTTCCCTTCCACGCGTTCGCGTCGTCCACGCCTCCGCGTCACTTGTGCTTTTCCATTCCGCGCGGTCGCGTGAGCCATGCGGCCGCGTCACTGCGATTTTTCCTCTTTCGCGCGAACGCGTGAACTATGCGGCCGCGTCACTTCTCGCTGATTACCTCCTCAATTTCTTGTGTTCCTTCTATTTTTGCTAGCTTCCTTTCTAATCTCCAACTTATCCATGCCCTATAAAGCCTGAAACACTTAGCACACAGATCACGGCATCGAATGGGATAAAGGAGAACTAAAATGCATAATTAAAAAGTCTCTAGGAAGCAGTTTTCAATCATGTAATAATTTCAGGAAGGAAATATAAATGCATGCTAAATTAATGAATAAGTGGGTCAGGATCATGATAAAACCACACAATTAAACACAATATAAACCATAAAATAGTGGTTTATCAACCTCCCCACACTTAAACATTAGCATGTCCTCATGCTTAATTGAAGGAGATAAGATAAATAAGTATGAACATGTAGAAACTCATGCAATGCAATGCAACCTATATATATATATGAATGCAACTATATGATTATTGCCCACTTGATCAAAAGTAAATAAGCTCTTCAAAATAATTACAAATCAAATTCCACTAATTCTATCATTATACAGCAAGACAGATAAAAGTGCAAGAAGATAGCTCATGAAAGCGGGGAACATGGAAATTCAAGCATTGAACCCTCACTGATGATGTATGTACGCTCTAATCTCTCTAGTGTATAAGGTAATCACTCTATCCTTCTCTAATCATGCTCTCTAACTTTTGTTTTCTCCTAACCAATCAACAATAGTTAATATGCCAATGCAGACATCATGAGGTCTTTTCAAGGTTGTAATGGGGCCAAGGTAAGGGTAGGGATACATATATGGTTAAGTAAGCTTATAAATTGAATCTTTAATTAACCCAGCTTTAACCCAACCTATATATTTTATATAACTTTAGAATTTATACCTAGCTACCCAGAATTCCCTTTTACATTCCATACTCATGTATCAATTTTGTCATATGTGCATTGATCTTTGAATTTTTTTTTATTCAGCTTTGGGGTGATTTTGTCCTCTTATTTATTTATTGATTTTTTTAATAAAAATAAACATAGCTTATCAATGTACATAGATTTTTAATTCTTATAGCTTCACATGAGTAGGTATCCAAATTCCCATTGTATTATCATGACATATTCCCTTAATAACTTTTGTTCCCACAAATTCCTATACTTAACTAGTATACACAATTCTATCTTAAGCTAACCAAAGATTCAATTTGGGATATACAATTATTTTTCCACTTAAGGCTAGTAATGTGGTAAAATATAGAACAAATGAGATTTTAAGGCTCAAAGTGGTTAACAAAGGTAATTAAAAATGGTAGGCTTAATTTGGATAAGTGAGTTTAAACAAATAATGGCCTCAATCACATGCAAGCATATAAACATAATAACTATTGGACATATAGGATGAAACAAAATTTAGATTACAATCATAGAGAAGTAAACACACAAGAATAAAATAATTACGGTTAAATAATGTAACCATGCATAAAGGCTCAAAGTTTCACAGGTTGTGTGTTCTTTAGCTCAAAAAATCATGTTCCAAATACAGCTTCAAGCAAATTTATCATAAGAGTTTTGAAATTTTGTTCCAAAAATATCTTTTTAGAAGAAACTTATTGTCTTTTCAATCAAGTAGAACATGCATGCAACTAACCATTTCTAAAAAAAGAAAATCTAACTAAAATATCCTAATTTATTGGTGCTAGGGAAGAGAATTTACCTTCGGAAGTCAGATACTGACCGACCTCCCCACACTTAAGGCTTTGCACCGTCCTCGGTGCCATTTGTCAGGAACAATGGTGGGCTGGTGGCAGTGTCTCCACAGTCGGGGCCGTCATGGCTCCCTATGTTGGTGAAGGAAGTGGAGTCCGGGGTGTCTGAGTCTCTGCAGTCTCCTCTAAGCAGCTCCCTGAGGTGTTTGAATCGGCGTTGATTGCGGCGCTCTCGGAGCTTTGCTTTCCTTTCATGTTGGTCCAACCGCTTCAGAATCTGATGCAGCAGTTGACTAGTAGATGGTGGAGGAGCTGCAGCATCCTCTGTGGACTGACTGGTAGTAGCAAGTTGTGGCCTGAGATATCTCCTGTTAGGGACATACTGATCATCCCGTGGAAGAATGGCTTTGGTGTCTCCAGCTCTGTATGATACTCCGGCTGCTGAGATAAGATCAGAGACCAATGCGGGGAAAGGTAGGTTGCCCGTGATCTGCACATGTTCCATAGCATTCCGGATATGTCGCGGTAAATTGAGAGGCTGGTCTGTGAGGATGCACCATAGTAGAATGGCCATGTCTGCGGTGAAGGAGGACTCATGAGTACTCGAAAAGACGTAATGGGACATAATCTGTGCCCATACGTGAGCCTCTAAGGTAAGTGCGGAAGTCGAGATTCCCTTAGGATGGGAATGATGGTATCTGAAGATCCATTTGCTGCTAGGGCGAGCAATAACTCTGAGAACAACGTCCCAGTCAAAAGTGTATGCCTGGCGCTTGATTGCGGCTTTCTGAAAAGCATCCAATCCTTCTGGAGCAGGTGGGAGATCTAAGGCTTGCTGTATGGCTTCTTCTGTAATGGAGACTTGCTTCTGGCGTAAATAGATAAACTGCAGAGTCGGCAGGTGGAAGTTGGAGTAGAACTCAACAACCCAAGAAAGATTAACCTGTCGTGGCTGTCTCTGTAAAAATCCCCAATGTCTCTGTGCAATTTGTGTTTCAACAAATTCAGCGATACGAGGCGGAAGGATAAGAAGGTGTTCATTATTGTAATTTTGAGCTGCCAGGATGGGGAACATCTGCTCACAGTAGCGATTTGGGAATCGTGCAGTGTCCTTGGCTGGGAAGGCTCGCTCCTTTTCATCAACCTTGATAATCCTTTTAATTCTTTTTGTTGAGGGCTTGACTGTAGTTGAAGAAGGTTCTACCACTAATGCTGTCTTCGTACCTTTCCTTGCTGTGGGTTTAGGGGTAGCTTTCTCTTTGCCTTTCTTGGTGGCCATTCTAAAAAAGGGGAGAGAAAGTAAGTTAGATCCAAAGAATTAAAGCAAGGAAGGAGATGGAGTGAGTAATAAACAGTGCACAGTAAAGATGAATGAAATGAACACATGGTCATGACAACATGTGAAAAGATCATTAAAGGAAATAGAACAAGTGCACGAAAGGGTAAGTAGATGCAAGATGATTATTGGCATGCCGGCAAGGGCATGAGTAGCATAGATCAAGCATCACTTCGTAACAAACTAACATGTTTGTATTGGCGATTAAATTGAATTAATAAAATAGTAAAAGAAATTTGTTAAAAACATGCATTGAGTAGTAAAATAGGATAATGTAGAAAAGTGCATGATGCCATATGGGCTTTTTCACAAACATATAGCATGCATGGTAAAGAAGTCATAGAAAGTATTAAAGTAAACATGCAAGCAATCCTTTTATGAAAATATGATATAATTGCCAAACAATTTGCAACAATCCACAAGCAAATAATGAGGAATGATGACTCAAATAACTTTCTAGCACCAAGTAAAAAGGAAAGAAGAAGAAAGAAAATATGGATAATGAAAAGAAAAGAAAAGAAAAGAAAATAACATATAAAATAAGAAGAATGATAGAAAAGGAAGAAGGGAAGAAGAAAATAAAACCTTGTTAATGAAGGTGAGAGAGAGAGAGAGAGTGAAAGGTGAGATAGAAGGAAGAAGGGAGAAGGAAGAAATAAGGAGGGAAAAGAAAAATTAGGATTTGGAGGAGAGAAAGATAAGATATTTTGGCAGTTTTGGTGGAGCTGTGCGGCGCAAGCGACGCGGCCGCGTAGGGCACGCGTTCGCATGATTGCGCTTTAGTTTAGTTGACGCGATCGCATCGGCCACGCGATCGCGTGACCCATATTGTGCTTCTGGCGCGAGGGTAGCCTCGTGCCTACACAACTCTCTGTTCAAATTGATATATTTGCCAAAATTGGGGTGACGCGATCGCGTAAGGCATGCGATCGTGTGAGTGGGCTTCAGAAGGGATGATGTGGACGCGTCAGCGACGCGGTCGCGTGATAGGGATGGTGTGTCCAGCACCACTTTCGCACAATATTTCGTTGTGCACCCCTTTTACGTCGAAAATCAGGGCACGCGGCCGCATGGGAGGCCAAGAATCCCATGTGACGCGGCCGCGTCAGCGACACGGTCGCGTGGGACAATTTGTGCCATTGGAACGCCTCCAGCCACGCACCAGCGAAACTCTCTATTCGTTTTTTATTTTCTCACCTCTTCTTGCGACGCGGACGCATCGCTGATGCGGTCGCGTCGCGCGGCTCTTTTTTTTATAAAAATATATGAATGCAGATGCATGAAGGTACTGATAAAGAGAAGAGTTATTGACTTGGAAAAACTAAAGATAGAAAGAAAAGAACGATCATACCATGGTGGGTTGTCTCCCACCTAGCACTTTGCTTTAACGTCCGTAAGTTGGACGCTCCACTAGCTCAAACTTCTGCTATGTGGGGATCTTCCAAGAGGAAGATCTCAAGCTCTTTGTTTTTCTGCATCTTCTCTCCATGGTACAGCTTCAGACGTTGTCCATTAACTTTAATAAGTTCAGAGTGTGAAGGGTGGCTTAGGTGATAAACTCCGTATGGTTCGGCCTTCTCTACTCTGTATGGACCTTCCCATCTTGATCTCAACTTGCCTGGCATGAGTTTTAGTCGAGATTTGTAAAGGAGGACTAAATCCCCAGGTTGGAACTCTTTTCTCTTGATGTGCTGATCATGTACAGCCTTCATCTTCTCCTTGTATATTCTTGAGTTCTCATAAGCTTCTAGGCGAAGGCTCTCCAGTTCTTGCAGTTGCAACTTCCTTTCAGCTCCAGCTTACTCAATTCCCATGTTGCACTCATTGACTGCCCAAAAGGCTCTGTGCTCTACTTCAACTGGGAGATGACAAGCTTTTCCATAAACTAAGCGGAAAGGACTCATCCCAATGGGAGTTTTATATGCTGTCCTGTATGCCCATAGTGCATCTTGTAGCCTGGTGCTCCAGTCTTTTCTATGAGGTTTGACTATCTTCTGCAAGATACGCTTTATCTCTCTGTTTGACACCTCGGTTTGCCCATTGGTTTGAGGATG
Organism: Arachis hypogaea; assembly: GCF_003086295.3. Taxonomy (NCBI): domain Eukaryota; kingdom Viridiplantae; phylum Streptophyta; class Magnoliopsida; order Fabales; family Fabaceae; genus Arachis; species Arachis hypogaea. The sequence goes on from NC_092041.1 coordinate 86,883,534, forward strand.
GTATGCTGTTGCAACCTTATGAATTATCCCATGCTTCTTCATTAATCCTGTGAGTCTCCTGTTACAGAAATGGGTGCCTTGATCGCTCACGATTGCTCGTGGTAATCCAAAGCGGCAAATAATATGGTTTCTCACAAAGGAAACAACAGTGTTAGCATCATCAGTGCGGGAAGGAATTGCTTCCACCCATTTGGAAACGTAATCCACAACTAACAATATATAAAAATGACCATTAGAATTTGGGAACGGACCCATGAAGTCAATGCCCCAAACATCAAAAATTTCACAAAAAGCATAATTTGTTGAGGCATCTCATCCCTCCTGGATATATTACCAAATTTTTGGCATGGGGAACAAAATTTACAAAACTCAGCAGCGTCTCTAAAAAGAGTAGGCCACCAGAATCCACAGTCTAAGATCTTTCTAGCTGTTCTTTGAGGGCCAAAATGTCCTCCACTCTCAGATGAGTGACAGGCCTCTAAAATAGACTGGAATTCTGATTGAGGCACATAACGTCTAATTACCTGATCAGCGCCACATCTCCACAAATATGGGTCATCCCATATATAATATTTAGACTCGCTTTTCAGCTTGTCCCTTTGATGCTTAGAAAAGTGTGGAGGAAATGTGCGGCTAACTAGATAATTAGCTACAGGTGCGTACCAAGGGGCTACTTCAGATACTGCTTGCAGGTTATCCAATGGGAAATTATCATCTATAGGAGCAGAATCATCCTTAATGTGCTCAAGGCGACTCAAGTGGTCTACCACTAGATTCTGGTTACCACTCCTATCCTTTATTTCTAAATCAAATTCTTGTAAAAGCAGTATCCAACGTATGAGCCTTGGTTTGGACTCCTTTTTAGCTAATAGATACTTTAAAGCTGCATGGTCCGAATACACTACTACTCTAGTACTAAGTAAATAAGCTCAGAATTTATCCAGAGCAAAAACAATAGCAAGAAGCTCTTTGTCAGTAGTAGTATAATTGGACTGGGCAGCGTTTAAAGTCTTAGACACATAAGCAATAACAAAAGGATCCTTACCTTCACGCTGAGCCAGCGCTGCTCCTACTGCATGGTTGGAAGCATCGCACATGATTTCAAATGGCTGGCTCCAGTCTGGTCCTCTCACAATTGAAGCTTGAGTCAGGTTGGTCTTCAGCTTATCAAACGCTTGCTTACAATCCTCACTGAACTCGAACTCAATATCCTTCTGCAGTAATCTGGATAAGGGCAGTGCTACCTTACTGAAGTCCTTAATAAATCTCCTGTAAAAACCTGCATGTCCAAGGAACGAACGGACTTTCCTCACAGAGGAGGGGTAAGGTAAACTAGAAATAACATTGACCATTGCTGGGTCTACAGAAATACCAGTATTAGATACAACATGTCCTAGTATAATCCCTTATTTAACCATAAAATGACATTTTTCAAAATTTAATACAAGGTTTGTATTGACACATCTATCCAATACTCTAGATAATCCATCTAAGCAAAGGCTAAAAGAATCACCATAAATGCTAAAATCATCCATGAAAACCTCCATACAGTCCTCAATAAGATCAGAGAAAAGACTCATCATGCACCTCTGGAAAGTAGCTGGTGCATTGCACAAGCCAAAGGGCATTCTCTTGTAAGCATAAGTCCCAAAAGGACATGTAAAAGTAGTCTTTTCCTGATCCTCAGGAGCTATATGAATCTGGAAATAACCTGTGTAACCATCTAAAAAGCAATAATGTGATTTACCTGACAGGCGATCCAGCATTTGATCAATGAATCGGAGTGGGTAGTGATCCTTACGGGTGGCTTGGTTGAGACGCCTGTAATCAATGCAGACTCTCCAAGCGTTCTGTACTCTGGTTGCTATGAGCTCTCTATGCTCATTCTTCACTGTAGTGACTCCAGACTTCTTGGGCACCACTTGTACTGGGCTAACCCATTCACTGTCTGAAATGGGATAAATGATACATGCTTCCAATAGTCTGGTCACTTCCTTTTTGACAACTTCCAAAATAGTAGGATTCAGTCTTTTTTGGGGTTGGCGGACAGGTCTTGATCCTTCATCTAAAAATATTCTGTGCTCACATACTTGAGGGTTGATGTCTACTATGTCTGCCAAACTTCATCCAATTGCTTTCTTGTGCTTTCTTAGCACATTAAGTAACTACTCTTCCTGTTCAGGAGTGAGGTCCTGTGCAATAATAATTGGAAACTTCTGCTCATCTTCAAGATAAGCGTATTTGAGATATGGAAGGAGAGGTTTCAACTCTATCTTTTGGTCATGGGCAGGCTCTGGATTGTTTGGAGTTTGTAAAAATACCGAAGTATCCTTATTGTCAGTTAATAGAGTCCCCACACTTGGATTTTGTTCTGTGTACTTTTCTTCCAGCTCTTCCTGGTGAATTTCAGCTACAGTTTTATCTATGATATCACACTGGAAGATAGAATGATCTTCTGGAGGGTTGTTTGTGACTCCATTCAAATTGAAGATTACTATTCAGCCATCTATTTCAAAAGAATATGTTCCTAAAAAAGCATCTAATTTGAATCTTGATGTCTTCAGGAATGGTCTGCCAAGTAGGATTGATGATGGCTTATTGGTGGACGAAATTGTGATCCATGTTCTAACTATTTTGAGATGAAAGCTTTATTATGGTACTGGTTGAATTCACAACTCCGTTCAACTAACCAGCAAGTGTACTGGGTCGTCCAAGTAATAAACCTTACGTGAGTAAGGGTCGATCCCACAGAGATTGTTGGTATGAAGCAAGCTATGGTCACCTTGCAAATCTCAGTCAGGCAGATTAAATTGGTTTATGGGTTTCGAAAATAAAAATAAGAGAATAGATTATAAAAAGGATAGAAGACTTATGCAGATTCATTGGTGGGAATTTCAGATAAGCGAATGGAGATGCTGCATGGCTCAAGGACGCCTGCTCTCCTACTGCTTCTACTCAATCCTTCTTACTCCTTTCCATGGCAAGCTTTGTATAGGAGTTCACCATCAGCGGTGGCTACTTTCAATCCTCTCGGGAAAATGATCCTATGCGGCTGTCACTCGCACGGCTAATCGTCTGGAGGCATCACCCATGGTTGATGGCTACATCCCATCCTCGCAGTGAAAACTAATGCTCACGCACTCTGTCACAGTACGGCTAATCACTGGTTGGTTCCCGCTCCTACTGGAATAGAATCCCTTGATTCTTTTGCGTCTGTCACTAACGCCCAGCACTTGCAAGTTTGAAGCACGTCACAGTCATTCATTACCGGAATCCTACTCGGAATACCACAGACAAGGTGAGACTTTCCGGATTCCCAGGATCCTACTCGGAATACCACAGACAAGGTGAGACTTTCCGGATCCTCATAAATGCCGCCATCTATCTAGCTTATACCACGAAGATTCTGTTGGGGAATCTAAGAGATACGCATTCAAGCTCTGTTGCATGTAGAACGGAAGTGGTTGTCAATCACGCGCGTTCATAAGTGAGAATGATAATGAGGGTTATCTAACTCATTACATTCATCATGTTCTTGGGTACGAATGAATATCTTGGAATAAGAATATGAGATATTTGAATAAAAGATAATAGAATTGCATTAATGCTTGAGGTACAGCAGAGCTCCACACCCTTAATCTATGGTGTGCAGAAACTCCACCGTTGAAAATACATAAGCAAAGAGTTCAGGCATGGCCGAATGGCCAGCCCCCCCTAACGTGATCAATGATCTCTTAGGATGAAGAATAAAACAAAACTGAGACCAAAGATGAAACGTGGTCAAAAGATATCTAATACAATAGTTAAATGTTCTATTTATAATGAACTAGCTCCTAGGGTTTACATGAGTAAGTAATTGATGCATAAATTCACTTCCGGGGCCCACTTGGTGTATGTTTGGGCTGAGCTTGATCAATCCACGAGCTGAGGCTTCTCTTGGAGTTGAACTCTGAGTTATGACGTGTTTTGGGCGTTCAACTCCGGATCATGACGTTTTTCTGGCGTTTAACTCCAGACAGCAGCTTGTACTTGGCGTTCAACGCCAAGTTACGTCGTCATTCTTCGAATAAAGTATGGACTATTATATATTGCTGGAAAGCCCTGGATGTCTACTTTCCAACGCCGTTGAGAGCGCGCCAATTGGAGTTCTGTAGCTCCAGAAAATCCATTTCGAGTGCAGGGAGGTCAGATTCCAACAACATCAGCAGTCCTTTTGTCAGCCTTCTTCAGAGTTTTGCTCAAATCCCTCAATTTCAGTCAGAATTTACCTGAAATCACAGAAAAACACACAAACTCATAGTAAAGTCCAGAAATGTGAATTTAACATAAAAACTAATGAAAACATCCCTAAAAGTAGCTCAAACTTACTAAAAACTATATAAAAACAATGCCAAAAAGCGTATAAATTATCAGCTCATCACAACACCAAACTTAAATTGTTGCTTATCCCCAAGCAACTGAAAATCAATTAGGATAAAAGAAGAGAATATACTATAAATTCCAGAATATCAATGAATATTAATTTAATTAGATGAGCGGGACTTGTAGCTTTTTGCTTCTGAACAGTTTTGGCATCTCACCTTTTCCTTTGAAGTTTAGAGTGATTGGCGTCTCTAGGAACTTAGAATTTCGGATAGTGTTATTGACTCTCCTAGTTAAGCATGTTGATTCTTGAACACAGCTACTTATGAGTCTTGGCTGTGGCCCTAAGCACTTTGTCTTCCAGTATTACCACCGGATACATAAATGCCACAGACACATGACTGGGTGAACCTTTTCAGATTGTGACTCAGCTTTGCTAGAGTTCCCAGTTAGTGGTGTCCAGAGCTCTTAAGCACACTCTTTTTTTGCTTTGGATCACGACTTTGACCACTCAGTCTCAAGCTTTTCACTTGGACCTTCATGACACAAGCACATGGTTAGGGACAGCTTGATTTAGCCGCTTAGGCCTGGATTTAATTTCCTTGGGCCCTCCTATCCATTGATGCTCAAAGCCTTGGATCCTTTTTACCCTTGCCTTTTGGTTTTAAGGGCTATTGGCTTTTTCTACTGCTCCTTCTTTTTCTTTCTATTTTTTTTTCACAAGCTTCCTTTTTCACTGCTTTTTCTTGCTTCAAGAATCAATTTCATGATTTTTCAGATCATCAATAACATTTCTCTTTGTTCATCATTCTTTCAAGAGCCAACAATTTTAACACTCATAAACAACAATATCAAAAGACATATGCACTGTTCAAGCATTCATTCAGAAAACAAAAATTATTGCCACCACATCAATATAATTAAATTAAATTCAAGGATAAATTCAAAATTTATGTACTTCTTATTCTTTTGAATTAAAACATTTTTCATTTTAAGAGAAGTGAAGGATTCATGGATTTCATTCATAGCTTTAAGGCATGGTTACATACTAATGATCATGAAATAAAGACACAAAACATAGATAAACATAATACTAAAAGCCGAAAACAGAAAAAGATAAAGAACAAGGAATGAATCCACCTCTAGTGGCGTCTTCTTCTTGAAGGACCAATGATGTTCTTAAGCTCTTCTATGTCCCTTCCTTGCCTTTGTTGCTCCTCCCTCATTGCTCTTTGATCTTCTCTTATTTCTTGGAGAATGACGGAGTGTTCATGATGTTCCACCCTTAATTGTTCAACATTATGACTCAAATCTTCTAAAGAGGTATTGAGTTGCTCCCAATAGTTGTTGGGAGGAAAGTGCATTCCTTGAGGCATTTGTTGATGATGAACTTCCTCATGTTCTTCTTGAGGGCCGTGAGGAACTTCTCTTGTTTGCTCCATCCTTTTCTTGGTGATGGGCGTGTCTTCTTCAATGGAGACATCTTCATCTATGATAACTCCAGCTGAGTAACATAGATGGCAAATAAGGTGAGGGAAGGCTAGCCGTGCCATGGGTGAGGACTTGTCGGCTATTTTGTAGAGTTCATTGGAGATGACCTCATGAACTTCTACTTCCTCTCCAATCATGATGCTATGGATCATGATAGCCCGATCCACAGTAACTTCAGATCGGTTGCTAGTAGGAATGATGGATCTTTGGATGAATTCCAACCATCCTCTAGCCACTGGCTTGAGATCCAGTCTTCTTAGTTGAACTGGCTTGCCTTTGGAGTCTATTCTCCACTGAGCTCCTTCCACACATATGTCCATAAGGACTTGGTCCAGCCTTTGATTAAAGTTGACCCTTCTAGTGTAGGGGCGTTCATCTCCTTGCATCATAGGCAAGTGAAACGCCAACCTCACATTTTCCGGACTAAAATCTAAGTATTTCCCCCGAACCATTGTGATATAGTTCTTTGGATTCGGGTTCATACTTTGATCATGGTTTCTAGTGATCCATGCATTGGCATAGAACTCTTGAACCATCAATATTCCAACTTGTTGCATGGGGTTGGTTATGACTTCCCACCCTCTTCTTTGAATTTCATGTCGGATTTCCGGATACTCATTCTTTTTGAGCTTGAAAGGGACCTCGGGGATCACCTTCTTCTTTGCCACAACATCATAGAAGTGGTCTTGATGGCTCTTGGAGATGAATCTCTCCTTCTCCCATGACTCGGAGGTGGAAGCTTTTGTCTTCCCTTTCCCTTTTCTAGAGGATACTCCGGCCTTAGGTGCCATTGATGGTAATGGAAAAACAAAAAGCTTATGCTTTTACCACACCAAACTTAAAATTTTGCTCGCCCTCGAGCAAGAAAGAAAAGAAAAGTAGAAGAAGAAGAAGAGAATATGGAAGAGAGGGAGAAGAGGTGGTTCGGCTATGTGGGAGAATGTGGGTTTGTGTTGTGTGAAAATGAAGTAGAATAGAAGGGTATTTATAGGGAGAGGGGAGGGTATAGGTTCGGCCAATTTGGGTGGGAATGGGTGGGAAAATGAATTTGAATTTTATGGAGGTAGGTGGGGTTTATGGGGAAGAGGGGGTTGATGTGAATGATGAATGGGGTAATTGGGAAGAGGAATTGAGGTGATTGGTGAGGAGTATTGGGTTTTGTGACATGGGGAATACAAATCACAAAAATAGGATTAAGAGGTAAGGTGGGAATATGGTAGGTGGGGATCCTGTGGGGTCCACAGATCCTGTGGTGGGGATCCTGTGGGGTCCACAGATCCTGAGATTAAAAGAAATACCATTCCTTCACCATATAGGCATGTAAAATGCCTTCATGCATCATTCTGGCGTTCAAACGCCCATTGGTGCATGTTCTGGGCGTTCAACGCCCATGTAATGCATGTTTCTGGCGTTGAACGCCAGTTTCATGCTTGTTTCTGGCGTTCAGCGCCAGTTTGTCCTCTCTGTGCACCTTCCTGGCGTTTAACGCCAGGTTGTTGCTTGTTTCTGTCGTTCAGCGCCAGAATGGTGCTCTGTTCTGGCGTTGAACGCCAGCCAGATGCATCTTACTGGCGTTGAACGCCAGTCTGCGCTGCCTCTAGGGTGAAAAATTTTTTTCTTCTGTTTTTGACTCTGTTTTTAATTTTTTTGATTTCTTTCGTGACTCCTCATGATCATGTACCTAATTAAACACAAAAATAACAAAGAAACAAAATAAAATAAAATTAGATAAATAAAATTGGGTTGCCTCCCAACAAGCGCTTCTTTAATGTCAATAGCTTGACAGTGGCTCTCATGGAGCCTCAAGGTGATCAGGTCAATGTTGTATAGTTGTCCACACCAAACTTAGAGTTTGGATATGGGATCTTAACACCAAACTTAGAGTTTGGTTGTGGCCTCACAACACCAAACTTAGAGTTTGACTGTGTGGGATCTTCTTGACTCTGAACTGAGAGAAGCTCTTCATGCTTACTCTCTTTTGTCACAGAGGGATGGCCATGTGCCTTAAACACAAGGTAGTCCCCATTCAATTGAAGGACTAACTCACCTCTGTTGACATCTATCACAGCTCCTGCTGTGGCTAGGAAAGGTCTTCCTAGGATGATGCATTCATCATCTTCCTTCCTAGTGTCTAGGATTATGAAATCAGCAGGGATGTAAAGGCCTTCAACCTTTACTAACACGTCCTCTACTATTCCATAAGCTTGTCTCACTGACTTGTCTGCCAATTGCAATGAGAACAAGGCAGGTTGTACCTCAATAATCCCTAGCTTCTCCATTACAGAGAGTGGCATCAGATTTATCCCTGACCCAAGATCACATAGAGCTTTTTCAAAGCTCATGGTGCCAATGGTGCAAGGTATTAAGAACTTGTCAGGATCTTGTTTCTTTTGAGGTAGAGTTCTCTGAATCCAAGTATCTAGTTCACTAATGAGCAAGGGAGGTTCACTTTCCCAAGTCTCATTACCAAATAACTTGGCATTCAGCTTCATGATAGCTCCTAAGTATTGAGCAACTTGCTCTCCAGTCACATCTTCATCCTCTTCAGAGGAAGAATAGTCTTCAGAGCTCATGAATGGCAGAAGGAGATTTAATGGAATCTCTATGGTCTCTAGATGAGCCTCAGATTCCTCTGGTTCCTTAATAGGAGACTCCTTCTTGCTTGAAGGACATCCCAGGAGGTCTTCCTCACTAGGATTTTCGTCCTCCTCCTCCTTAGTGCATTCGGCCACTTTGATCAAATCAATGGCCTTGCACTCTCCTTTTGGATTTTCTTCTGTATTGCTTGGGAGAATACTGGGAGGAGTTTCAATAACTTTCTTACTCAGCTGGCCTACTTGTGCCTCCAGGTTTCTATTGGAGGATCTTGTTTCATTCATGAAACTGAAAGTGGCCTTTGACAGATCAGAGACTATAATTGCTAAATTAGAAGTGTTTTGTTCAGAGTTCTCTGTCTGTTGCTGAGAAGATGATGGATATGGCTTACTATTGTTCAGCCTATTGCGTCCACCATTGTTAAAGCCTTGTTGAGGCTTCTGTTGATCCTTCCAGGAGAAATTTGGATGATTTCTCCATGATGGGTTATAGGTGTTTCCATAAGGTTCACCCATGTAATTAACCTCTGCCATGGCAGGGTTTTCAGGATCATAAGCTTCTTCAGAAGCTGCCTCTCTAGTGCTGTTGGATGCATGTTGCAATCCATTCAGATTTTGAGAGATAATGTTGACCTGTTGAGTCAACATTTTGTTCTGAGCCAATATGGCATTCAGAGCATCAATTTCAAGAACTCCTTTCTTCTGAGGTATCCCATTGTTCACGGAATTCCTCTCAGAGGTATACATGAACTGGTTGTTTGCAACCATGTCAATGAGTTCTTGAGCCTCTTCAGGCGTTTTCTTCAGGTGAATAGATCCACCTGCAGACTGGTCCAATGACATTTTCGAAAATTCAGAGAGACCATAATAGAATATATCTAATAGGGTCCATTCTGAAAACATGTCAGATGGACATCTTTTGGTCAGCTGCTTGTATCTCTCCCAAGCTTCATAGAGGGATTCACCATCTTTTTGTTTGAAGGTTTGAACATCCACTCTCAGCTTGCTCAGCTTTTGAGGAGGGAAGAACTTATCTAAGAAAGCAGTGACCAGCTTATCCCAGGAGTCCAGGCTATCCTTAGGTTGTGAATCCAACCATATTCTAGCTCTGTCTCTTACAGCAAAAGGGAAAAGCATGAGTCTGTAGACTTCAGGATCAACTCCATTCGTCTTTACAGTCTCACAGATCTGCAAGAATTCAGTTAAAAACTGATAAGGATCTTCAGATGGAAGTCCATAAAACTTGCAGTTTTGTTGCATTAAAGCAACAAGTTGAGGCTTAAGCTCAAAGTTATTGGCTCCTATGGCAGGAATGGAGATGCTTCTTCCATCAAACTTGGACGTTGGCTTTGTGAAGTCACCAAGCATTCTCCTTGCATTATTATTATTATTTTCGGCTGCCATCTCCTTCTCTTGTTCGAAAATTTCTGAAAGGTTATTTCTGGATTGTTGTAATTTAGCTTCTCTTAATTTTCTCTTCAGAGTCCTTTCAGGTTCTGGATCAACTTCAACAAGAGTGCCCTTTTCCCTGTTCCTGCTCATATGAAGGAGAAGAAAACAAGAAAAGAAAGAGGAATCCTCTATGTCACAATATAGAGATTCCCTTATGTTAGTAGAAGAAGAAAGGGGTATAAGAAAGAAGAAGGAAGGATTCGGATTTTTGGATGAAGAGAGGTGAAGAGAAGTGTTAGTAATTAAATAATTAAATAGAAGAAGAGAGGAGAGGGAGAGAATTTTCGAAAATAATTTTTGAAAATAGGGTAGTGATTTTCGAAAATTAAAGACAAAATATAATTAAATTAAAATTTAAAACAAAAAGAATTTTTGAAAAAGAGAGGGAGAGTTTTCGAAAATTAGAGAGGGAAAAGTGGTTAGGTGGTTTTGAAAAAGATAAGAAATAAACAAAAAGTTGGTTAGTTGATTGAAAAAGATTTGAAATCAAATTTTAAAAAGATAAGAAGATAAGAAGTTAGATAAGATATTTCGAAATCAAATTTTGAAAAAGATAAAATTTTTGAAAAAGATAAGATAAAAGATAAAAAGATAAGATAAAAATTTTAATAAAAAGATATTTTGAAAAAGATTTAATTTTTAAAATTACTTAACTGACAAGAAACTACAAGATAAGATTCTAGAACTTAAAGATTGAACCTTTCTTAACAAGAAAGTAACAATACTTCAAATTTTTGAACCAATCACATTACTTGTTAGTTAATTTTCGAAAATTAGATATAAAAGATAAGAAAAAGATTTTGAAAATATTTTGAAAAATAATTTTTGAAATTTTTGAAAATTATATATAAAAAATGAAAAAGATATGATTTTTGAAAAAGATAAGATTTTTAAAATTGAAATTTTGACTTGACTTGTAAGAAACAACTAATTTTGAAAATTTTTGACCAAGTCAACCCAAAATTTCGAAAATTTGGAGGAAAATAAGGAAAAGATATTTTTTTGATTTTTGAATTTTTAATTATGAGAGAGAAAAACAACAAAAAGACTCAATGCATGAAATTTTTAGATCAAAACAATGAATGCATGCAAGAATGCTATGAATGTTAAGATGAACACCAAGAACACTTTGAAGATCATGATGAACATCAAGAACATAATTTTGAAAAATTTTTGATGCAAAGAAAACATGCAAGACACCAAACTTAGAAATCTTTAATGCATGAAAAATATGAATGCAAAGATGCACATGAAAAACAAGAAAAGACACAAAACAAGAAATCATCAAGATCAAACAAGAAGACTTGTCAAGAACAACTTGAAGATCATGAAGAACACTATGAATGCATGGGATTTTCGAAAAATGCAAGAAAAAATTTTTAAAGCATGCAATTGACACCAAACTTAAAAATTAACACAAGACTCAAACAAGAACACAAAATATTTTTGATTTTTATGATTTTCTAAATTTTTTTTTGTATTTTTATTAATTTTTTCGAAAAACATTTTTGGAAAAAACGAAAAATAAAAGAAAAATTTTTGAAAAGATTTTTGAAAAGAAAGTTACCTAATCTGAGCAACAAGATGAACCGTCAGTTGTCCATACTCGAACAATCCCCGGCAACGGCGCCAAAAACTTGGTGGACGAAATTGTGATCCATGTTCTAACTATTTTGAGATGAAAGCTTTATTATGGTACTGGTTGAATTCACAACTCCGTTCAACTAACCAGCAAGTGTACTGGGTCGTCCAAGTAATAAACCTTACGTGAGTAAGGGTCGATCCCACAGAGATTGTTGGTATGAAGCAAGCTATGGTCACCTTGCAAATCTCAGTCAGGCAGATTAAATTGGTTTATGGGTTTCGAAAATAAAAATAAGAGAATAGATTATAAAAAGGATAGAAGACTTATGCAGATTCATTGGTGGGAATTTCAGATAAGCGAATGGAGATGCTGCATGGCTCAAGGACGCCTGCTCTCCTACTGCTTCTACTCAATCCTTCTTACTCCTTTCCATGGCAAGCTTTGTATAGGGGTTCACCATCAGCGGTGGCTACTTTCAATCCTCTCGGGAAAATGATCCTATGCGGCTGTCACTCGCACGGCTAATCGTCTGGAGGCATCACCCATGGTTGATGGCTACATCCCATCCTCGCAGTAAAAACTAATGCTCACGCACTCTGTCACAGTACGGCTAATCACTGGTTGGTTCCCGCTCCTACTGGAATAGAATCCCTTGATTCTTTTGCGTCTGTCACTAACGCCCAGCACTTGCAAGTTTGAAGCATGTCACAGTCATTCATTACCGGAATCCTACTCGGAATACCACAGACAAGGTGAGACTTTCCGGATTCCCAGGATCCTACTCGGAATACCACAGACAAGGTGAGACTTTCCGGATCCTCATAAATGCTGCCATCTATCTAGCTTATACCACGAAGATTCTGTTGGGGAATCTAAGAGATACGCATTCAAGCTCTGTTGCATGTAGAACGGAAGTGGTTGTCAATCACGCGCGTTCATAAGTGAGAATGATAATGAGGGTTATCTAACTCATTACATTCATCATGTTCTTGGGTACGAATGAATATCTTGGAATAAGAATAAGAGAGATTTGAATAAAAGATAATAGAATTGCATTAATGCTTGAGGTACAGTAGAGCTCCACACCCTTAATCTATGGTGTGCAGAAACTCCACCGTTGAAAATACATAAGCAAAGAGTTCAGGCATGGCCGAATGGCCAGCCCCCCCTAACGTGATCAATGATCTCTTAGGATGAAGAATAAAACAAAACTGAGACCAAAGATGAAACGTGGTCAAAAGATATTGGTGCACGAAATTGCAATCACACTTTTGCAACTCCGCACAACTAACCAACAAGTGCACTAGGTCGTCCAAGTAATACCTTGCGTGAGAAAGGGTCGATCCCACGGAGATTGTCGGCTTGAAGCAAGCTATGGTTATCTTGTAAATCTTAGTCAGGATATCAGAAATTATCAGGATTGATTGTGAAAAGCAAAAGAACATGAAATAGTTACTTGTTTTGCAGTAATGGAGAATAGGTTGAGGTTTGGAGATGCTCCATCTTCCGAATCTCTGCTTTCCTACTGTCTTCTTCTTCAAACACGCAAGTCTCCTTCCATGGCAAGCTGTAAGTAGGGTTTCACCGTTGTCAATGGCTACCTCCCATCCTCTCAGTGAAAACGATTGCATATGCTCTGTCACAGCATAGCGGAATTCATCTGTCGGTTCTCAATCAGGCCGGAATAGAATCCAGTGATTCTTTTGCGTCTGTCACTAACGCCCCGCCTTCAGGAGTTTGAAGCACGTCACAGTCATTCAATCATTGAATCCTACTCAGAATACCACAGACAAGGTTTAGACCTTCCGGATTCTCTTGAATGCCGCTATCAGTCTAGCTTATACCACGAAGATTCCGGTTAAAGAACCCAAGAGATAACTACTTAATCTAAGGTAGAACGGAGGTGGTTGTCAGGCACACGTTCATGGTTGAGAATGATGATGATTGTCACAGATCATCACATTCATCCGGATTAAGAACAAGTATTATCTTAGAATGGAAGCAAGCATGATTGAATAAGAAACAGTAGTATTTGCATTAATCCATCAGGACACAGCAGAGCTCCTCACCCCCAACCATGGGATTTAGAGACTCATGCCATGGAAAGTACACAAAGAAAGGTGTAAAAATGTCATGAGGTCATAAGGTACAGATACAATGTCAAAAGATCCTATTAATAGTAAACTAGTAGCCTAGGGTGTACAGAAATGAGTAAATGACGTAAAAATTCACTTCTGGGTCCACTTGGTGTGTGCTTGGGCTGAGCAATGAAGCATTTTCGTGTAGAGACCTTTTTTGGAGTTAAACACCAGCTTTCATGCCAGTTTGGGCGTTTAACTCCAAGTTTTATGCCAGTTCCGGCGTTTAACGCTGGAATTTCTGAGGCTGTTTTGCCACGCCGGTTTGGGTCATCAAATCTTGGGCAAAGTATGGACTATCATATATTGCTGGAAAGCCCAGGATGTATACTTTCCAACGCCGTTGAGAGCGCGCCAATTGGGCTTCTGTAGCTCCAGAAAATCCACTTCGAGTGCAGGGAGGTCAGAATCCAACAGCATCTGCAGTCCTTTTTGGTCTCGGAATCAGATTTTTGCTCAGGACCCTCAATTTCAGCCAGAAAATACCTGAAATCACAGAAAAACACACAAACTCATAGTAAAGTCCAGAAAAGTGAATTTTAGCTAAAAACTAATAAAAATATACTAAAAACTAACTAGATTATGCTAAAAACATACTAAAAACAATGCCAAAAAGCATACAAATTATCCGCTCATCACAACACCAAACTTAAATTGTTGCTTGTCCCCAAGCAACTGAAAATCAAAATAGGATAAAAAGAAGAGAATATACTATAGACTCCAAAATATCAAGGAAACATAGTTCCAATTAGATGAGCGGGACTAGTAGCTTTTTGCCTCCGAACAGTTTTGGCATCTCACTCTATCCTTTGAGGTTCAGAATGATTGGCATCTATAAGAACTCAGAACTTAGATAGTGTTATTGATTCTCTTAGTTGAGCATAATGATTCTTGAACATAGCTAGTGTATGAGTTTTGGCTGTGGCCCAAAGCACTCTGTCTTCCAGTATTACCACCGGATACATTCATGCCACAGACACATAATTGGGTGAACCTTTTCAGATTGTGACTCAGCTTTGCTAAAGTCCCCAATTAGAGGTGTCCAAGGTTCTTAAGCACACTCTTGTTGCCTTGGATCACAACTTTATTTCTTTCTTTTTCTTTTTCTTTTCTTCTTCTCTTTTCTTTTTTTTTTCAAAATTTTTTTTGTATCCACTGCTTTTTCTTGCTTCAAGAATCAGTCTAATGATTTTTAGATCCTCAATAACAGTTCTCTTTTTCTTCCTTCTTTCAAGAGCCAACAATTTTTTTAACATTCTCAAAACAACAAATTCAAGAGACATATGCACTGTTCAAGCATTCATTCAGAAAACAAAAAGTATTGTCACCACATCAAACTAATTCAACTAGTTTCAATGATAAATTTCGAAATCCTGTACTTCTTGTTCTTTTGTGATTAAAGCATTTTTCATTTAAGAGAGGTGATGGATTCATAGGACATTCATATCTTTAAGGCATAAAATTTCAATTTTATTAATTATGAATTAAAATAAGACTAAAAAATAGATATAAAATGAGACTAGAAAAACGAAAAATCAAAACAAAACAAGGGAAAAAAAACGCAAACATAGGCTCCTAATGATAGAGGTTTTCACAGAGTTAGGACTCAACAACCTTGATTTTGAGAAGTGGATGCTCCCTCAGCTTGAGAGGAGAACTTTTGGCGTTTCAACTCTTGGATTTCACGCCCCTGCTTCTCTTGTTCCTTCAGAAATTTGCAGAGCATGCAGTTCTGATTCTGCTGTTCTTCCTTCAGTTGCTCCATAGTCTCTTGCAGCTTGGAGATAGATGCTTCTAGGCTGGTCCAGTAGTCAATTCTTGGGAATTCAGGGAGGAATTCCTGTGCCCTCCTCTTGATGGAGTTGTCTTGCACTTGTCCTTCCATTGACTTCTTGGTGATTGGGTGTTCAATGGGTATGAACTCATCTACTCCCATCTTCACCCCAGCCTCTTTACAGAGCAAGGAAATCAAGCTTGGATAAGCCAGTTTGGCTTCAGTGGAATTCTTATTTGCAATTGTGTAGATCTCACAAGCAATCACATGATGAACCTCCACTTCTTTTCCAAGCATAATGCAATGATTCATCACTGCTCTCTTGATGGTGACCTCAGAACGGTTGCTAGTGGGCAATATGGAACGCCCAATAAAGTCTAGCCAACCTCTTGCAATTGGCTTGAGGTCTCCCCTCTTGAGTTGGTTTGGGACACCCTTTGAATTGGTTATCCACTTAGTCCCAGGGAGGCATATGTCCTCTAGAACTTGATCCAATCCTTTATCTACTCTCACCATCCTCCTATTGAAGGAGTCAGGATCATCTTGCAGTTGAGGTAGTTTGAAGATTTCTCTTATTTTGTCCAGATGGAAGTACATAACTTGCCCTCTGACCATGGTTCTGTAGGTATGGTAAGCAGTTCCAGTCATTCTCTGCTTATCTGTTAACCACAGATTTGAGTAGAATTCCTGAACCATGTTCCTTCCAACCTTTATTTCAGGATTGGTCAGAACATCCCATCCTCTGTTTTGAATTTGCTCTTGGATCTCCGGATATTCATCTTCTTTCAGATCAAATTTAACTTCCGGGATCACTGACCTCAGACCCATTATTTTGTGATAATGGTCTTCATGTTCTTTGGTTAAGAACTTCTCTTGATTCCAAAGATTCTTTGGATTAGTCTCTTTCTTTCCTCTTGAGTTGGTTTGTTTTCCCTTGGGAGCCATGATCTTGATGAATCTTGGCTTAGTGATCACGGAAAAGCACACCAAACTTAGAGGTTTTGCTTGTCCTCAAGCAAAAAGAAAAGAAAGAAGAGAAGAAAGAGAGAGGAAGAGGAAATTCGAATGGTGTGGGGAATGAGGGGTGAGAAACGTTTATTTATAGAGTGGGGGGGGGGAGAGAATTTCGAAAAAAAAAGAAAAAAAAAAGAGAGATTTGAAAGGAGATTTGAGAAGATATGGGAAGAAATTGAGAAAAGGGTGAGTTTTTGAAGAAGATTTGGGATTAATTTGAAATAGATTTGAAGAATGGTTTTGATTTGTGAAGATTTGAAGGTGAATGATGAAAGGTTGAAGTGCATTTATGTAGAAGAGCATGGGTAAAAAGGGGAAAGTTTGAAAAAATTTGAGTTGAAAACAAAAATGTGGTCCCCCCCACCTTTCTGGCGTTAAACGCCCAGAATGGCACCCATTCTGGCGTTTAACGCCCATTTGCTACCCCTTTTGGGCGTTTAACGCCCAGCCAGGTGCCCTGGCTGGCGTTAAACGCCAGAAAACTTTCATCACTGGGCGTTTTTCTAAACGCCCAGGATGCTGCACACCTGGCGTTAAACGCCAGAATGGGCACCATTCTGGCGTTTAACGCCCAAAATGGCACCATTCCTGGCGTTAAACGCCCAGAATGATACCCATTCTGGCGTTTAACGCCCAAAATGCACCTTACTGGCGTTTTTTCGCCAGTAAGCTCATTTTCTCTGCTTTTTGAGCTGAATCCTTCTGTAACTCTGTGAATTCCTTCATTTTTGATATTTGCCTCTGTAAGAACAATTCATACAACCTACTAATGACTGGGTTGCCTCCCAGCAAGCGCTTCTTTACTGTCTTTAGCTGGACCTTCACTGAGAATCACTCAAGTCTCAGTTTTGAGCACTCCTGCTCAAAATTCCCTTCAAGATAATGCTTGATTCTCTGTCCATTAACAATGAACCTTTTGTCAGAATCAATATCCTGAAGCTCAACATATCCATATGGTGACACTCCTGTAATCACATACGGACCCCTCCAACGGGATTTGAGTTTTCCTGGAAACAGTCTGAGCCTAGAGTTGAAGAGCAGAACTTTTTGTCCTGGCTCAAAGACTCTGGTTGACAACTTCTTGTCATGCCATTTCTTTGCCTTTTCCTTATAAATTTTTGCATTTTCAAAGGCATTGAGTCTGAACTCCTCTAGCTCATTTAGCTGGAGCAGTCTTTTTTCACCAGCTAACTGAGCATCCATGTTTAGGAATCTGGTTGCCCAGTAGGCTTTATGTTCCAGTTCCATAGGCAAATGGCAGGCCTTCCCATACACCAGTTGGTATGGAGAGGTTCCTATAGGAGTCTTGAATGCTGTTCTGTATGCCCACAGAGCATCATCCAAACTCTTTGCCCAATCCTTTCTTCGGGCCATCACAGTCCATTCCAGGATTCTTTTTAGTTCTCTGTTAGAGACCTCAGCTTGCCCATTTGTCTGTGGATGATACGGAGTCGCCACCTTGTGGCTAATTCCATATCTAACCATGGCAAGGTGTAGCTGTTTATTGCAGAAATGAGTTCCCCCGTCACTGATTAGCACTCTGGGAACGCCAAACCTGCTGAAAATATTTTTCTGGAGGAATTTCAGTACGGTCTTGGTATCATTAGTGGGTGTAGCAATCGCTTCTACCCACTTAGATACATAGTCCACTGCCACCAGAATGTAAGTGTTTGAGTATGATGGTGGGAATGGCCCCATGAAGTCAATTCCCCATACATCAAACAATTCTATCTCTAATATCCCTTGTTGAGGCATGGCATATCCGTGAGGCAGGTTACCAGCTCTTTGGCAACTGTCACAGTTACGCACAAACTCTCGGGAATCTTTATAGAGAGTAGGCCAGTAGAAGCCACATTGGAGGACTTTAGTGGCTGTTCGCTCACTTCCAAAATGTCCTCCATACTGTGATCCATGGCAGTGCCATAGGATCCTCTGTGCTTCTTCTCTGGGTACACACCTGCGGATCACTCCGTCAGCACATCTCTTAAAGAGATATGGTTCATCCCAGAGGTAGTACTTGGCATCTGAAATTAATTTCTTTCTCTGCGCGTAGCTGTACTCTTTGGGAATGAACCTCACAGCTTTAAAATTTGCAATATCTGCAAACCATGGAGCTTCCTGAATGGCAAATAGTTGCTCATCTGGGAACGTCTCAGAGATCTCAGTAGAAGGGAGGGACGCCCCAGCTACTGGTTCTATTCGGGACAGATGATCAGCTACTTGGTTCTCTGTCCCTTTTCTGTCTCTTATTTCTATATCAAACTCTTGCAGAAGCAACACCCATCTTATAAGCCTGGGTTTTGAATCCTGCTTTGTGAGTAAGTATTTAAGAGCAGCATGGTCAGTGTACACAACCACTTTGGATCCCACTAGATAGGATCTAAACTTGTCAATGGCATAGACCACTGCAAGTAACTCTTTTTCTGTGGTTGTGTAGTTCTTCTGTGCGTCATTTAGAACACAGCTGGCATAGTAAATGACGTGCAGAAGCTTGTTATGCCTCTGTCCCAACACTGCACCAATGGCATGGTCACTGGCATCACACATCAGTTCAAATGGCAATGTCCAATCTGGTGCAGAGATGACTGGTGCTGTGACCAGCTTAGCTTTCAGGGTCTCAAATGCCTGCAGACACTGTGTGTCAAACACAAATGGTGTGTCAGCAGCTAACAGGTTACTCAGAGGTTTTGCAATTTTTGAAAAATCCTTTATAAACCTTCTGTAGAACCCTGCATGCCCCAGAAAGCTTCTGATTGCCTTAGCATTGGCAGGTGGTGGTAATTTTTCAATTACCTCTACCTTTGCCTTATCCACCTCTATTCCCTTGTTTGAAATTTTGTGTCCAAGGACAATTCCTTCAGTCACCATAAAGTGACATTTCTCCCAGTTTAAAACCAGGTTAGTCTCTTGGCATCTTTTCAAGACAAGTGCTAGGTGATTAAGACAGGAGTTAAATGAGTCTCCATATACTGAAAAGTCATCCATGAAGACTTCCAGAAATTTCTCTACCATATCTGAGAAGATAGAGAGCATGCACCTCTGAAAGGTTGCAGGTGCATTGCACAGACCAAAAGGCATCCTCCTATAGGCAAACACGCCAGAAGGGCAAGTGAATGCTGTTTTCTCTTGGTCCTGAGGATCTACTGCAATTTGGTTGTAGCCTGAATAGCCATCCAAAAATCAGTAATAATCATGGCCAGCTAGTCTTTCTAGCATTTGGTCTATGAATGGTAAAGGAAAATGATCCTTTCTGGTGGCTGTATTGAGCCTTCTGTAGTCAATACACATGCGCCACCCTGTGACTGTCCTTGTAGGAACCAGTTCATTTTTTTTATTATGAACCACTGTCATGCCTCCCTTTTTGGGAACAACTTGAACAGGGCTCACCCAGGGGCTATCAGAAATAGGATAAATAATCCCAGCCTCTAGTAATTAGTGACTTCTTTCTGCACCACCTCCTTCATGGCAGGATTTAGCCTCCTCTGTGGTTGGACCACTGGTTTGGCATTATCCTCCAACAGGATCTTGTGCATGCATCTAGCTGGGCTAATGCCCTTAAGATCACTTATGGACCACCCAAGAGCTGTCTTGTGTGTCCTTAGCACTTGAATCAATGCTTCCTCTTCCTGTGAATTTAAAGCAGAGCTTATAATCACTGGAAAAGTGTCACTCTCTCCCAGAAATGCATATTTCAGGGATGGTGGTAGTGGTTTGAGTTCAGGCTTGGGAGGCTTATCCTCCTCCTGAGGAATTTTCGAAAATTCCTTTGCCTCCTCTAGTTCTTCTTGATCAGGCTGAGCATCTTTGAAGATGTCCTCAAGCTCTGATTCTAGGCTTTCAGCCATATTGATCTCTTCTACCAGAGAGTCAATAATGTCAGCGCCCATGCAGTCATTTTGTGTGTCTGGATGCTGCATGGCTTTTACAGCATTCAACTTGAACTCATCCTCATTGACCCTCAAGGTTACTTCCCCTTTTTGTACATCAATGAGAGTTCGTCCAGTTGCTAGGAAGGGTCTTCCTAGAATGAGAGTTGCACTCTTGTGCTCCTCTATTTCCAGCACCACAAAGTCAGTTGGAAAGGCAAATGGCCCAACCTTGACAATCATGTCCTCAATTATGCCTGATGGGTATTTAATGGAGCCATCAGCAAGTTGGAGGCATATCCGGGTTGGTTTGACTTCTCCAGTCAACCCAAGCTTTCTGATAGTGGATGCAGGTATTAGATTGATGCTTGCTCCAAGATCACATAGAGCTGTCTTGGTGCAGGCACCTTCCAATGTGCATGGTATCATAAAGCTTCCTGGATCTTGAAGCTTTTCTGGTAAGCTTTTTAATATGACTGCACTGCATTCTTCAGTGAGAAACACTTTTTCAGTTTCTCTCCAATCCTTCTTATGACTTAAGATTTCTTTCATGAATTTAGCATAAGAAGGTATTTGCTCAAGTGCCTCTGCAAACGGAATCTTTATTTCAAGAGTCCTTAGATAGTCTGCAAAGCGGGCAAATTGCTTATCCTGTTCCGCTTGGCGGAGTTTTTGAGGATAAGGCATCTTGGCTTTATATTCTTCAACCTTAGATGCTGCAGGTTTATTCCTTACAGAATTGGTTGAAGAAGCCTTGTTAGAGGGATTACTGTCAGCACTCTCAGGTGTCTGATTCTCCCTAGGCGTTTGAACGCCAGGATTGAGTGGAAATTGGGCGTTAAACGCCAGCTTTTCCCCCTTTTCTGGCGTTTGAACGCCAGAACTGGGCAAGGAATGGGCGTTTAACGCCAGTTTTCCTTCCCTTTCTGGCGTTTGAACGCCAATGACATTCCTCTCTGGGCTCTTACTGTCCTCAGAGGGATTTTGAACAGTGGTTTGGTTGTCCTCTGTCAACTGTTCCTTGTTTGGCTTTTTACTCTTTTGAGCAGTGTTATTCAGGGTCTTCCCACTCCTCAATTGAACTGCCTGACATTCCTCTATTATCTGTTTAGATAATTGCTGTTTTGCTTGATTTAACTGCAGTTCTATGCTCTTGTTAGCAACTTTAGTTTCAAGGAGCATCTCTTTAAAGTCTGCTAACTATTCTGTCATCAGGAGCAATTGTTGATTAAGCTCAATTATCTGTTCTTGAGGACTAGGGTCAGTGACTACTGCCATGACCTCCTCTTTTGGAGAGAACTCATTGCTAGAGTACAAATATTGGTTTCTAGCAACAGTGTCTATGAGCTCTTGAGCTTCTTCAATTGTCTTCCTCATGTGTATAGATCCACCAGCTGAGTGGTCTAAAGACATCTGAGCTTTTTCTGTAAGCCCATAGTAGAAAATGTCTAACTGTACCCACTCTGAAAACATTTCAGAGGGACATTTCCTTAGCATACCTCTATACCTCTCCCAGGCATTATAAAGGGATTCATTATCCTCTTGTTTAAAGCCTTGGATGTCCAGCCTTAGCTGTGTCATCCTCTTAGGAGGGTAAAAATGATTCAGGAATTTGTCTGACAACTGTTTCCATGTCTTTATGCTTGCTGTAGGTTGGTTATTCAACTACCTTTCAGCTTGATCTTTTACAGCAAATGGAAACAGTAATAGTCTGTAGACATCCTGATCTACCTCTTTATCATGTACTGTGTCAGCAATTTGTAAAAACTGTGCCAGAAACTCAGTAGGTTCTTCCTGTGGAAGACCGGAATACTGGCAATTTTGCTGCACTATGATAATGAGTTGAGGATTTAGTTCAAAGCTGCTTGCTTTGATGGGAGGTGTACAGATGCTACTCCCATATGCAGCTGTAATGGGGTTAGCATATGACCCCAGAGTCCTTTTAGACTGATTAATCCCACTTAAGTCCATAATAGACAAAAGGGAAATGATAATGATTGCAAGGAGATAAATTTTGTTGTTTTTTTTTTGAATTAAACGAAAAAAGGTAAAATAAAATAAAACAAAAGAAAATTAAAGTGAAAATTCGAAAATCAAAAAGAAAATAAGATCAAAGCAAATTGAGAACTGAATCAATTAGTTAATTAAAAAGATTTTGAAAATAGCAATTAGAAAGATATGATTGAAAAGTTTTTTTTTATGAAAAAGATTTGATTTTGAAAAGAGGAAAGAGAAAAACACAAAAAGACACCAAACTTAAAATTTTAGAAAATCAAACACACAGTTTTCGAAAATTTTTAAGGGAAAAACACAAAGAGGACACCAAACTTAGAATTTTTGTAAATCAAAAAGGGACTAAAAACATGCAAAAATCGAAAATTAAAAGAAAAACAAAAGCATGCAATTGACACCAAACTTAGAATATGAAACTAGACTCAACTAAAAGACTCTAAACCAACAAAAATAAAACAGTCCTAATCTAAGCAACAAGATAAGCCGTCAGTTGTCCAAACTCAACAATCCCCGGCAACGGCGCCAAAAACTTGGTGCACGAAATTGCAATCACACTTTTGCAACTCCGCACAACTAACCAGCAAGTGCACTGGGTCGTCCAAGTAATACCTTGCGTGAGCAAGGGTCGATCCCACGGAGATTGTCGGCTTGAAGCAAGCTATGGTTATCTTGTAAATCTTAGTCAGGATATCAGAAATTATCAGGATTGATTGTGAAAAGCAAAAGAACATGAAATAGTTACTTGTTTTGCAGTAATGGAGAATAGGTTGAGGTTTGGAGATGCTCCATCTTCCGAATCTCTGCTTTCCTACTGTCTTCTTCTTCAAACACGCAAGTCTCCTTCCATGGCAAGCTGTAAGTAGGGTTTCACCGTTGTCAATGGCTACCTCCCATCCTCTCAGTGAAAACGATTGCATATGCTCTGTCATAGCATAGCGGAATTCATCTGTCGGTTCTCAATCAGGCCGGAATAGAATCCAGTGATTCTTTTGCGTCTGTCACTAACGCCCCGCCTTCAGGAGTTTGAAGCACGTCACAGTCATTCAATCATTGAATCCTACTCAGAATACCACAGACAAGGTTTAGACCTTCCGGATTCTCTTGAATGCCGCTATCAGTCTAGCTTATACCACGAAGATTCCGGTTAAAGAACCCAAGAGATAACTACTTAATCTAAGGTAGAACGGAGGTGGTTGTCAGGCACACGTTCATGGTTGAGAATGATGATGATTGTCACAGATCATCACATTCATCCGGATTAAGAACAAGTATTATCTTAGAATGGAAGCAAGCATGATTGAATAAGAAACAGTAGTATTTGCATTAATCCATCAGGACACAGCAGAGCTCCTCACCCCCAACCATGGGGTTTAGAGACTCATGCCGTGGAAAGTACACAAAGAAAGGTGTAAAAATGTCATGAGGTCATAAGGTACAGATACAATGTCAAAAGATCCTATTAATAGTAAACTAGTAGCCTAGGGTGTACAGAAATGAGTAAATGACGTAAAAATCCACTTCTGGGTCCACTTGGTGTGTGCTTGGGCTGAGCAATGAAGCATTTTCGTGTAGAGACCTTTTCTGGAGTTAAACGCCAGCTTTCATGCCAGTTTGGGCGTTTAACTCCAAGTTTTATGCCAGTTCCGACGTTTAACGCTGGAATTTCTGAGGCTGTTTTGCCACGCCGGTTTGGGTCATCAAATCTTGAGCAAAGTATGGACTATCATATATTGCTGGAAAGCCCAGGATGTCTACTTTCCAACGCCGTTGAGAGCGCGCCAATTGGGCTTCTGTAGCTCCAGAAAATCCACTTCGAGTGCAGGGAGGTCAGAATCCAACAGCATCTGCAGTCCTTTTTGGTCTCGGAATCAGATTTTTGCTCAGGACCCTCAATTTCAGCCAGAAAATACCTGAAATCACAGAAAAACACACAAACTCATAGTAAAGTCCAGAAAAGTGAATTTTAGCTAAAAACTAATAAAAATATACTAAAAACTAACTAGATTATGCTAAAAACATACTAAAAACAATGCCAAAAAGCATACAAATTATCCGCTCATCAGATATCTAATACAATAGTTAAATGTTCTATTTATAATGAACTAGCTCCTAGGGTTTACATGAGTAAGTAATTGATGCATAAATTCACTTCCGGGGCCCACTTGGTGTATGTTTGGGCTGAGCTTGATCAATCCACGAGCTGAGGCTTCTCTTGGAGTTGAACTCTGAGTTATGACGTGTTTTGGGCGTTCAACTCCGGATCATGACGTTTTTCTGGCGTTTAACTCCAGACAGCAGCTTGTACTTGGCGTTCAACGCCAAGTTACGTCGTCATTCTTCGAATAAAGTATGGACTATTATATATTGCTGGAAAGCCCTGGATGTCTACTTTCCAACGCCGTTGAGAGCGCGCCAATTGGAGTTCTGTAGCTCCAGAAAATCCATTTCGAGTGCAGGGAGGTCAGATTCCAACAACATCAGCAGTCCTTTTGTCAGCCTTCTTCAGAGTTTTGCTCAAATCCCTCAATTTCAGTCAGAATTTACCTGAAATCACAGAAAAACACACAAACTCATAGTAAAGTCCAGAAATGTGAATTTAACATAAAAACTAATGAAAACATCCCTAAAAGTAGCTCAAACTTACTAAAAATTATATAAAAACAATGCCAAAAAGCGTATAAATTATCCGCTCATCACTTATCTGAGTCATTATTGGGTATCTCCAAGATATAGAAATCAGTGGGAACTGTGAGCCCTTTAATGTTCACCAAAACATCTTCAGCAACTCCAGCTACTGTAATAATGATTTTATCTACCAACACAAAACGAGCTACCGACCTTTTTAAGGAAGGGAGCCTTAAAACATCATATACAGATAAAGGCATTATACTAACACATGCTCCCAAATCACACATGCAATCATAAATTACTACACCTCCAATAGTACAACTAACTATACAAGGACCTGGGTCACTACATTTTTCAGGTAAATTTCCCATTAAAGCAGATATAGAACTTCCTAAAGGAATAGTTTCTAATTCATTAATTTTGTCTTTATGTATACATAAATCTTTTAGAAACTCTGCATATTTAGGTACTTGTTGAATGACATCAAAAAGGGGAACAGTTACCTCAACCTTTTTGAAGATTTCTACCATTTTGGGGTCAGGTTCCAACTGCTTCCTGGGCTTCCTTGCAAGTTGTGGAAAGGGAATGGGAGTGGTGTTTTCTGCAGTGTCTGCGTCTTTTGGTGCTTCCTCCTGTGGTTGAGCTTCTTCTTTCTCATCAATGTCCTGTATGTCCTCTTCCTCTTCAACATTTTCTACTTCTACTATCTCTTCAGCTAAGGCGTGTTTTGATGGGCTTGGCTCCTCCTGATTTCTCTCCTACAGTGTGGTTCCAGACCTTAGGGTGATGGCATTAATACCACCCTTTGGGTTGGGTAATGGTTGAGAGGGGAGTCCACCAAAGCTTGAGGCTGTTTGTTGGAGTTGTTCATTGATCCAATCTGTGAGACAAGAGTTTGTAAAGTAGAAGTCTAAACATTCATAGTTGCTTTAATACTATTCTCCATAGCCTGATGTCTCTGATCAATGGCTTGTAGTAATTCATCATCAGGAGATGAAGAGATGCCAGTGGTCTGAGAAGTTTGCTGAGAGGCTTGAGGTTGTCTTAAATGAGGTGCTCTGTAGGATTGAGTCTGATTCTGCTGCCTGAAATTGTTATTGTTATTCCACCTCTGATTTCCATTGTTATCTCTGCCTCCTCTGTTAGAATTGTCCCTCCAACCCAGGTTAGAATTGTCTCTCCAACCTTGGTTAGAGTTATCTTGCCATCCTTGGTTATAATTGCCACCTTGATTGTACCCTTGATTGGGGCGGTCATGAAAGTTGTGAGTGGCTGCTACAGTGTTGTCTTCTGGTTGGAGCTGCGGACACTCATCGGTATAGTGACTGTAATCTGCACAGATTCCACACACTCTTTGTGGAACTAACTGCTGGCTGTGCTGTGGTGGGGAAGGCTGAACTTGTTGAG
Source organism: Arachis hypogaea (assembly GCF_003086295.3). Lineage (NCBI taxonomy): Eukaryota > Viridiplantae > Streptophyta > Magnoliopsida > Fabales > Fabaceae > Arachis > Arachis hypogaea. The sequence continues at coordinate 86,909,858 of NC_092041.1, forward strand.
GTTGTTGTTGATTCAGTTGCATCTGCTTCAGCAAGTTAGTCATTTCACATAGACTCTGGGCTATAGCAGTAGTCTCTGTATTAGTGGATACCTCTGCAACAGCTCTTGACCGACTTTGTCTCTGCCTATGATTCCTAGTAGAGTCAGCTAAGTCTCTGATCAATTGCCATGCTTCGTTCGTAGTCTTGTACTTTTTCATAGAACCATTGCAAGCACCTTCCAGTGTGGTCCTATCTTGAGATCTCAAACCCTATGTAAAGTAACCGAGCAAAACTATCTTGTCAATCATATGATGGGGACATACATCTCAAAGTGTATTGAAGCGTTCCAAGTATTCATAGAGGGTCTCAGATTCATCCTGAATGATCATAGACATGTCCTTCCTTAGCTTATCAGCAACTTCAGCTGGAAAGAATTTATCCAGAAATTCTCTCCTAAGTGTATCCCAGTTGGAAACCGTTTCTCTGGGTTGAGTGTAGTACCACTCTCTTGCCTTTCCCTCCAGAGAAAACGGGAAGGCTTTCAATAGAATAGAGATTTCATCAGTGCCATCACGCTTAACGGCAGAACAAGCAGTCTGGAAATCTCTAAGATGCTTGATAGGCTCTTGAGTAGGTAAGTCATGAAATTTGGGCATCAAGTTGAGTAGTGAAGACTTTATTTCAAAATCTACAGCTACTGCTGGGTGGTGCGCCTGGAATGGTTGGAGCGTAAAATCAGGGGCTTCTTCCTCCTGGATAGTGACTCTTCTGGGCGCTGCCATGTCACCTGCACGTAAATGAACTGGATCAGTATAAAGGGGGTTTGTTTCTTCCTTAGATGATGGTTCAGGTTCATCCTCAAAGAGGAGTCGCCTACGCCTAGCTCGCCTTATATGTGAAAGTGTTCTTTCAATTTCAGGGTCAAATACTGGCAAGCTTGGATCAGGAAGCGAACGCATCATTTAACGAAAGAAACGTACAGTTCATAGTGATAGAATGAAAAGAAAAAGAATTGTAATAAAAATAAATACCAATCAATAAATTAACACACTGTTGCAACTCCCCGGCAACGGCGCCAAAAATTGATGCGGCAAAAATTGGTGAATTAAAAATTATTAAAATGTGTACGTTGCAAGTATAGTTCTTAACTCACCAGAAATTCACTTATCAATTTAGAAAGGTGTCACAGAAATTTAAATTTTAAAATACTGGGAGTATGAATCCCAGGTCGTCTCCCAACGAGTTGCAGAAAAATGTGCTATTTAATAATCAGATGTTTTCAAAAAGGTTTGAGTTGAGTAAACAGGAAATAAAATTGGAGAATTTGAATAATGTAAATAAAAGCCTTGATTGGGAGTTGATTAGTTGGAAGTTCCGCTATTGTTGGATTACTCTCTAGATTAATTGATAATTAAAGGTTATCTTGTTTAGTTATCTCTTACTAGGTAAGGAAAAGTTAAACAAGTTGGGATGCTATGCCCATTTACAAGTTGCAATCCACTTAATTAAAAGGGATTGGTGTTAGTTATTGCAATCCACTTAATTAAACAATAACCCAATTACAATTTTTCTTTCAAGTCTTCCAACTCAATTGGTTCCTTTCAATCAACTCCTCATCAAGTTAGGGAACTACTCGCTCATTGTGAATGTAAAATTCATGACATATGAAAAGGAATGAAAGAAAGACATTGTAAATAAAAATCAAAATAATCAAATAAAAATAAAAGTAATCCTTGTATTAAATAAATCCTAATAATATTCCAATGGTAAAATTAACAAAGCAAAGGACATGGAAGAGTAAAGCCAAGTAAAGAAAACGAACTAGAATGACGAAGTCTTGATGAGGTAATAACTCTTCTCAGTATCCCAATGCAAAAAGTGAGAGAAAAGTAAAATCCCAAAATCTATCAATCTGTAGAGAGAAAAACCTAGAGGAGGAGTAAAAACTAGATCTAAAACTAAAAACTGTGTAGAATGAATGTTGTCTCTGGTTTCTGTATGTTCTCTGGCTCTAGTCTGCTGTTCTGGGCCGAGAACTGGGTCAAAATAGGGCCCAAAATCGCTCCCAACGAAATCTGCAGATTCTGCAGATCGCGCACGTCATGCGATCGCATCATCCATGCGGACGCGTTATTCGCGTTTTTCCCTTCCACGCGTTCGCGTCGTCCACGCCTCCGCGTCACTTGTGCTTTTCCATTCCGCGCGGTCGAGTGAGCCATGCGGCCGCGTCACTGCGATTTTTCCTCTTTCGCGTGAACGCGTGAACCATGCGGCTGCGTCACTTCTTGCTGATTACCTCCTCAATTTCTTGTGTTCCTTCCATTTTTGCTAGCTTCCTTTCTAATCTCCAACTCATCCATGCCCTATAAAGCCTGAAACACTTAACACACAGATCACGACATCGAATGGGATAAAGGAGAACTAAAATGTATAATTAAAAAGTCTCTAGGAAGCAGTTTTCAATCATGTAATAATTTCAGGAAGGAAATATAAAGAATAAGTGGGTCTGGATCATGATAAAACCACACAATTAAACACAATATAAACCATAAAATAGTGGTTTATCAGCGTCGCCATGCGACTCCACAATCCACGCGTGCGCGTCTGCTATGCGTGCGCGTCAGCTGTGCGTGCGCGTAGATCTCAGCATCCCAAATCCTTATTTTCCTATGAGTTCTCCACTTGCATGCTTTTCCTTTTCATCCCTTTGGTCCATTTCTAGCCTTTCCATCCTGAATTCACTAACAAACATATCAAGGCATCTAATGGAATCAAAGGTGCATTAAATTTAGCTAATTAAGGCCCTAAAAGCATGTTTGTACACTTAGGCACAAACTAGGAGATAATCATGAAACCATGCTATTTCATTGAATACATGTGGGAAAAGTGGATGAAATCCACCTAAATTAAGTACAAGATAAACCCTAAAAATGGGGTTTATCAGGTAGCGCTGCATTATGGCTATAGACCAATTTATAGGGCGAAGTACCTGTTGACCCTCTTGGTGAATTTCGATAAGCCCATAATACTTGGCTTAAAGTTTCATGCCATGTTCGAGGTCTATTTCTGATATGCTTTTTTATCAGACTTATCAGGATTTTATTTGCTGTCTCTACTTGCCCATTAGCCTGTGCATAATAAGAAGTTGAGGTAATTATATTGATATTCCTCGAAGCTGCAAAATGTTTAATTCATTGACCAGTAAACATAGTCCCTTGATCAGTACTCAACGTTTAAGGAATCCCAAATCGGTGGATTATATGTTCTTCAATAAAGTCAATTATTTTATTTTGACCAACTTTTATTAGAGGAACTGCTTCAACCCACTTTATGAAGTAATCAATTGCTACCAAGATAAATTTATGATGTTTTGATGAAGGAGGGTGAATTAATCCAATTAGATCCAAAGCCCAACCTCTAAATGACCATGGTTTTATGATCGAATGCAACTCAGATGCTGGGATCTATTATATCGAACCATGCTTTTGACACTCTTGACATGCCTTTGCATATTCAATATCGTCTTTGATCATAGTTGGCCAATACACATGATTGCGATATAACACCCATTTTATCTTTTTCTCAGCCTGATGGACCCCACATATCCCTTTATGAACTTCGTCCAAAGCAATATTTTGATCATCTTGGTCAAAACATCTCGACAAACTTTCATCGATTCCTTTCTTATACAATTTATTAGCCATTAAGACAAAATTTATTGCTTACAATTTTATCTTTCTTTCGACTCGAATGCTGGGATTCTTTAAATACTCAGCAATAGGCTTTCTCTAATCATTATCTTCCCATTCATCCACACACAAAGCCTCTCTTTCATCCGCAAGCGCTAATATTTGATGGATAGTAGCCAATTTTTTAAGAGTTTCTGGACCGATTTTATATCTCAAAGTAATTTGGGCTAATTCATTGGCAATTTTATTATGAATCCTTGGGATGTGAACCAGAAAATTTTTTTGAAAGGAGGTTAACAACTCCCAAGCAGTTGTTAAATACTTTTACAGCTTCTCATTATTGCATTTAAACTCCTTCTATAACTGCTTCAAAACTAACTGAGGATCCCCTAGTATTCGAACTTCTGAAGCACCTTTACTGATTAATATTTCGAGACCCAGAATTAAAGCTTCATACTTTGCCACATTATTCGAGCAAGGATATTTTAGCTTGAATAAAAATTCGGATGGAATCCCTTCTGGTGAAATAATAAGAATTCCAACGCCTGCACCGTCCTTATGCTTTGATCCATCAAAATATAACTTCCAATAATCGACTTCAATGTCGATTACATTTGTTCCTTGGTCATTCAGATTATTCGAATTATCAACCAGAAAATCTGCAATGACCTGACCTTTCACAGCTTTAGCAGGGACATACTGTAAATCAAATTCTGTTAAAGCTAGCATCCATTTTCCTAAACATCCCCGTAACATTGGGAAACTTAACATATATTTGATAAGATTGGTTTGTACTACAACTTTTACCGATTTGGCAACCATATAATATTTTAACTTCATACACGCATAGTACAAAGACAAACACAACTTTTCTATCGGGGAATACCTTGTCTCGATATTAGTGAGCACTCGACTAAGGTAATAAACAACCCGTTCATGCCCATTCTCATCATCTTGGGCTAACATACACCAAATTGTGTTCATAGATGCTGCAATGTATAATTTTAAAGGCTCATGTGGACGAACACTCGTCATAATCTGAGCCTTAGATAAATAAGCCTTAATCGAATCGAATACTAATTGGTGCTCGTTTGTCCATTCGAATTGTGAGTCATTCTATAAGTTTACCAAAGATGCAAACACTCGAGTTCGGTCGGAAAGATTCAAAATGAACCTTCTAAGGTAATTCACCTTTCCTAGGAAGGATTGTACTTCTTCTTTTGACTTAGGCACAGACAACGCTAATATTGCATCGGCCTTATATTTATCGATTGCAATTCCCTTTTTCTGAACAACAAAACCTAGAAAGTTCCCAACTGATACACCAAAAGCATATTTCAAAGGATTCATTTTTAATCCCTTCTTTCTCATGGTAACAAATGCTTTCCTTAGGTGATCAATGTGTTGATTCACCGAAATCGACTTGACCATAATGTCATCGATATAAACCTCTATAAATCTCCCAATATACTCATGGAATGTAGCATTCATTGCCCGCTGGTAAGTTGCACCAGCATTTTTCAAACCAAAAGGCATAATTACCCACTGATAAGTGCCTAATGCTCCAGGACAACGAAATGCAGTTTTTGACACATCATCCTCTACGATGAAGATTTGGTTATATCCTGAATAACCGTCCATAAAATTTAAAATTTCATTTCCTGCTACAGAATCAATCAACATATCTGCAATTGGCATAAAATACTCATCTTTTGGGGTAGCATTGTTCAAATATCGAAAATCAATGCATACTCTTAGCTTTTCATTTTTCTTCATTACAGGCACAATATTTGAAACCCATTCGACATAACGTGCAGTTTGAATGAACCTCACTTTAATTAACCATTCTATCTCTTCCTTAATCTTTTGATTAATTTCCGGAGCAAAACGACGAGGGGTTTGCTTCGTAGGTCGAGCATTTAGTTTCAATGCTAATCGATGTTCTACAAGAGAACGATCAAAATCAAGCATCTCATGATAAACCCAAGCAAAACAATCTTTAAATTCATGTAAAAGATGGAAAAGTTCAATTCGAAATAGATCAACAAGACCTTTACAAATATATGTAATTCGAATATCATCAAGTGTCCCTAAATTAATTTCTTCTAAGGAATCTTGAGATTCAAATCCTTGGAAATGATCATCATCTTTTACTGAATATTTTTCGAAACCCAAAGGTTCTAAATCATAGATGCAATCAAAAGAGAAATCAACAAATTCCTTAAAATAGGATATACTGGATCATTTACTAAGTTAATATCAACTTGATTTTCAACACAATATGCCTCTACTATTAAATCAGCAGTTTGTTTTGAAACATCACTTACATTACATGAAGAAGAAAAACTAAAACCATGATAAAACTCGATAGAAGGCATCGAGCTACTTCCACTACTTAAAAGATTTGCATTCCTAAATGATTCCACTTCATCAGAGGAACCACTTTTATTTTCTACAGAAAGAGAATTACTTAAATAATTATATAAAGTTACCAGGTAGTCTGAAACATCCTGACCCTCGTCCATCGAGCAACCTTCAATAACCCTTAAGAGAGACAATCCCAGGCAGTCGGGTTCATATTCAATTGTGGGTAACGTAACTTCACTGTCAAACCTTCTGATTACAAATAACAACCTTCACAATTGTAAGAGTTCAGCGTCTTGGCAACAATCAAAGGCTTTAGTTTTGGATTATACATCGTGAAATCGACATGCAATTGTTTGACATAAAGATTCGAATCTGTCTTAACGATCTCAGGTTTGCCATCTTCTGTCCAAAGAAAGACGCTTTGATGCACAGTCGAAGTTACCGCTCCAACGCCATGGATCCAATCCCGCCCCCAACAAAGCATTATAACTTGCTTTTGATGGTACCACCACGAACACAGTATTTCGTTCAGATGATCCAACCTTTACTCCTAAGGTAAAAAGTCCTTTTGCTGGCGTCGAGGTACCACTAAAATCTGTCACCGCAATGTTAGTAGGGACCAGATCATCAGGATGCTTTTCCACCTTCATTAGCATCCTTTCTGGCAGGAGACTTTTTGTTGCTCCTCCATCAATTAGAACCTTATTTACTTTAATCCCACTCAAAGTAGTAGTGATATGGAGTAGGCGGAGATGGAATTTCTGTTTTTCAGTAGGCCTCAGAAAGTAACCAAGTTCATCCTCATATCGGATGAAGGAGAAAGCTTCTTCGGCTTCCATATCATAGTCTTCTTCTGGGTCACTTTCGAATTCTCCCAAATATTTAGCTGGAATAATTGAAATTATTCCAACCATTTCATCATCTCCTTCCTCAAAGTACTCCTCATCCAGATCAACTTCCTTGCCTTTGTCAACCCCCGAGGAATGAGCTACTGCCTTGCCTTTCTCCATCTTTGTAGGAGATGAAATCCCCTTCGGGCATGTCTCTCCATCAGAAGGAAAGACAATTCGAGAATGAACGAAAGGCGTTGCCCCCTTTTCTACATCTGCTTGAGGCTTTTTATTTTGATTGAGATTTTTCCCCTACCCCTGGGGTATCCTCTGTACACCTATAGCCTGAGAATGACTTAAAGGTGCAACAACATTTTGTTGAGGGGACTTGGAACTTTGACCCTCTATACACCAAATCGGCCGCCTCTGACGTGTTTGCTCTTCTCTATGCGCCAATTCTTTCTTCATCCTTTCTTTCTCGAAAATGGCTGCCGCTTCAGCATCGAATACAGTGTTACATCGTGGACATAAAGACACGTCACAATCTTTAATCTTCTGTTGTACCAAGAAATCGAGCAAGCCATCTCCTGCTCGAGTATAAACAAATCGAACTTGTGACTCAAAATCATCCAAAGCCACATCAAAGTCATAGGACATACCAACCATATTCACTCCGAAATATGGTTCAACGAAATTGGCATCCGCATCAAAAGGATCAATATCCACTTTCATTTCCTTCTTACCATCATCAAACTTTAACCGTACTTCCATTATAGCTTCCTGAAATGAACAAGCTATTAGTCAAATGACTGGTTGCTTGGTGAAATTTATAATAAGGTCTCCCTTTCAAATCTTTAACCGAAAGTAAAGTTCTACCCTCAGGCAGAATTAATTGTTTATCTTTAAGCAACACATCGAAAATCTGATCAGATTTCGAAATATCAAAACTATATTTCTTTCCACTTTTCTTTTTTGAATCATTCAACTTTTCATTACCAGGAAGCTTTTTAAGTAAAGAATAAACATATGGAGGACCTTTTTTAAGTTCAGCCAAATCGATCTCTGTTTCAAAATCGAGTTCCTCTTCTGAGGACTCCATAGTTATACATAAGCAACTTTCTCCTTTCGAGTAAAAGGCCTACTCTTTACCCTCTGCTCATTCTTATGTTTCTTCTTTTCCCTTTTCATCAACTCCACCTGACGAACCCTTTCGACCAGATGGGCCAGATCAGGGATGTGCACATTGAGCAATTTTTGATGCATATAAAATACTAATCCCATAACCATTATTTTTACCACTTTGCTCTCAAGTAATGAAACATAGCATCTACTTCTAGCATTTTTGAAATGTATCATGTAATCGTCAATGGTTGCACCATCTTCGCATTTCAAAGCAACTAGATCAGTAACTGCCATATTCAATTTCCCTCGATAAAACTGAGCGTGAAAAGCAGTTTCCAACTGATTCCATGTTGTTATCGGGTCTGAGATTCGAAAACTAAGTAAATGCATTCTTTATTAACGAAGAAGAAAAAAAACTTCATTTCAAATTCTCATCATTGGCTAAATTTTCAATCTCAACCAAATATCGAGCAACATGTTTAGTGGTTGACTCTCTAACTTCCCCTACAAATTTTGTGATTATCTTTGGATTTTTCACCCCTCTTGGTACTTCAGCCATTTAAACAACTTGAGGGAAAGCAGACGCAAAATGAGATCGATTCATAAAACCAATATTTAAGCCAATTTGATTGGGTACTTCCTCTACAATTCTTATGACTTGATAACGTTTACCACCATGATTAGCACATAATCTGGCTAGAACCTCATCAACATCTTGACCACGGGGAACTATATGAGAATTTCCTCTATTCAAAACATTGTTTTCATTTTGAAAACATTTTTGAATCCTTCATTATTTTCCCTGGCATCATGCCTTTCACATTCCTCATAATCTACGATTCGAGCAATTCATTCGACTTGTCTAGCAAGGGGTTCGGATTTTGATTCATGATCAGCCATCATAGGATTTAGAATTATGGTCATTTGTTGAGTCAACAAATTGACTAAGTCATGATGACTTTCATATACTTGTTGTTGAGATACTGCCATAAAATTAGCAGCATTCGAAGTAGAGCCCATATTATAGTCACGAGAATACTCGGAATATTGTTATGGGTTTTGAGAATTATTCCCTTCATTTACACTCCCAAATCAAACAGAAGGAACAAAACTACCCACTGGTGGAACATAATCAGGAGGGAGACCATAACAAGGCCAATCCATGGTTAATGGAGGCTGGGTTGGTGATAAAATACCACGTGGATGAATGTTACGTCCAACACTCCTAATTTATATGGTAGTAACCGCTATACTTTCACTTCCAATTACACATTCCAAACGTGAAGTCACGTTCGCAGATTGCACAGTTACTGGTATGCTATCACTGGTGGATGAACCACCATTCACATTCGACAATTCTTTAGTCATGTGAATGATCTTTCCACTCCTTAATCGCATACACCAAATGACACCAAAAAACTATTTGACACACTTCGATTTAAAAATATCCCACCGGGCGTGCCAATTTGTTTTGTCGATTTTTAGTAAATCGATGGTAGTTCGATTCTAATGGTCTAGGAGTGAAACCAACTCCTCTTTTGCAGGTACTAGTTTTCTATAAGTGCATCAAAGTGTCTTCGATTAGATAGGTATTGAAATAACAAGTAAGTAAAAACTTGTAAAGGAATAAAATAAGTTAAAAATAGTAAATTCGAAAATGTAAATTGACTGAAATCGGAAAGATTGCGTTGAAATTAAAAGAAAGTAGTAAAGATGCCTTTGAATGGGTCAAAGGGCTTGTGACAGGAAAATTAAAAGTACTGAAATGTAAATTGCATTCGAAAGTTAAATCATTACTTGAAACATAAATTTGCTTGAAAAGGTAAAGTTTATAGAAAGTTAAATTGAAAAGATAAAGACATGTGGAAGGAACTCTACAGATAATTGACTGGAAGCAGACTCAGAGAGTCTCTGGGAATATGAGTGTGCGTGAGTAATTTTTGAAACAAAGTTTCAACCCTTATTCCCTAAAACTTTCTAATATTTATAGTCTACTTTTGTAACCGACTATCGATTACATGGTGTTTTCTTGAATGCGCACTACTTGGTAACCGTTTCCTCTCTTTTGCTAATGAAATGTTACCCATTAATTCCTCACGTGGTAAAAGTCCTCAACTTCTCCACTTATGTAACCGTTGAATCTCTTATTTGAGTAATTATTCAATTTCTCATTCGAATATTTTATTCGATCAGGCCCGTTTCATATAAGAAGGAATCCAAAATCAAGTCCATGACAAGCAACTCTCAACTAATGCCTACACGTGCACCTTTTTCAACATCTGCCGCCCTTCTGATTATTTCTTCAATACTTCGAATTAGCATCACCTAATCGAAAATATTTTTCGATTAACAATAGAAATATGGAATATTTGTGTCGAGGAGCGATGTGGTTATCCTTTTTGCCCACTGCGAGTGCGAGATACCGATTTTTTTCTTTACTGAAAAGCATCTTGTATTAAGCTAGAGTAATTTTTTAGTTTTTATTTTATTTTGAAATTGTAACTCGCTATTGGGGAGACACTAATTATTTTTTATATTGTTTTAGTTTTGGTATTGTGCAAATTAGTGGCGTCCAATGTGTTGAACCGATGTATAGATTCAGAGCTTCACGTTCTCTCTGAGAAGCTATCGTCACGTGAACTGCGAAAAAGTAGGATTGAAACATCCATCCTGTGAATTAGCCGGGCTCTACATAACTAACATTATTATTTGAGTAATACTCCAAATAGGTTCTAAGAAATTCACGATCGGACAGATTTTTCTCCAACAAAATTTAACTAAGATTTTGACTTTAACATTTTTAGTTATACACCAAATACGTTCTCATGTCAGTTTGACCCAGTCAGGACTAACAGTGACATCTTACATGGAGGTTAACGGGTTGATGTGTCTGGTTAAGTACGACGTGTCACCTCCAAAATAATTTGGTCCCCATCCAAGTTGGACAAAACGACGTCATATTGGATCATGAGACGAACGACGTCATTTCATAGAGGACAAATTCGTCCTTACTATGGAAGATAGAGTAGTGAAACGGCGCCATTTTAACTGGGGGACCAATTTATAATTAGGTTGTCATCTTTAACCCTTGCAACTTCGTGTGGTGAGAGATGTGCAGTTGGTGATTGCTAGTGGAGGCACGACGTCAGTTGCAAGTCGGAGATGAAGTATAAGAAATATTAGTGATGAGTTGATGGTTGACAATGCGACGACTGGATTTGTGAGGGACTGCCTGAGAAAAGGAGAATATCCTAAGTGCAAGTGCAGAACATATGCTATAATATGCAAGTCTCGAACATTAGAAACCAGAATAGGTTGTTCTTTGGTTGTTGATGAGCAGATAATTTATACACTTTTTGGCATTGTTTTTAGGTAGTTTTTAGTATGATCTAGTTACTTTTTGGGATGTTTTCATTAGTTTTTATGCTAAATTCACATTTCTAGACTTTACTATGAGTTTGTGTGTTTTTCTGTAATTTCAGGTATTTTCTGGCTGAAATTGAGGGACCTGAGCAAAACTCTGATAAGAGGCTGACAAAAGACTGCTGATGCTGTTGGAATCTGACCTCCCTGCACTCGAAATGGATTTTTTGGAGCTACAGAACACCAAATGGCACGCTCTCAACGGCGTTGGAAAGTAGACATTCAGAGCTTTTTAGAAATATATAATAGTTTATACTTTATTCGAGATTTGACGACGTAAACTGGCGCTCAACGCTAGTTCTATGCTGCATTCTGGAGTCAAACGCCAGAAACACGTCACGAACCAGAGTTGAACGCCCAAAACACATTACAACTTGGCGTTCAACCCCAAGAGAAGCCTCAGCTCGTGAATAGATCAAGCTCAGCCCAAACATACACCAAGTGGGCCCCGGAAGTGGATTTATACATCAATTACTTACTCCTACAAACCCTAGTAGCTAGTTTAGTATAAATAGAACTTTTTACTAGTGTATTAGCTATCTTTGGACGTTTAGTTCTTAGATCTGGGGGCTGGCCATTCGGCCATGCCTGGACCTTTCACTTATGTATTTTCAACGGTGGAGTTTCTACACACCATAGATTAAGGGTGTGGAGCTCTGCTGTACCTCAAGTTTTAATGCAATTACTACTATTTTCTATCCAATTCGATTTATTCCTGTTTTAAGATATTCGTTGCACTTCAACTTGATGAATGTGATGATCTATGACACTCATCATCATTCTCACCTATGAACGCACGTGACTGACAAGTCTTTGGAGCCATTATTGATGATCACAATTTTGTGCACCAGTTGTCCTCACTTTGAGATACTCCAGAGTCATTTTGTTGTGGTATAGTTGTGATAATTGCCATGGGACTGTAGAATTAGGTGTCATTTATTTTATTCTGGTTGCAGGAAAAGCAAGGTTATTGTGGTTTTTTGGCATGGTCTGGTGAGATATTTGGATATGCGATAGATAGTGTAGTCAAAGGGCGTAAATTGGCTTCTGTCGACACTTGTGTGGGTGAAGAATGTATTGTAAGTTTGAACAATGGCTTGGAGGAGAGAGTCAAGCAATTAAAGGATCTGTTGTTGAAGAAGAATGAGGATAGCCAATTTGTGAAAAAACATACTATTTTTGCTTTGTTTATGGATGTAATAATTGGTGCAATGGCAATTATGGTTGTATTCTATATCTATGTGGTGGCTATTTAGGCAAACTTTATTCTATGTTGATTATCAAATTATTGGATTGGAATGTCTCATTATATTTAGATGGATATGCATCAAATTAATTGTGGTAAAATAGTATAAAAGAAACACATTGCTTTTGGTTTGTTTCATCCATTTATCAAAATGTTAACATAACTGAGAATCAAAATATTATAACCACACAAGTAGTTAAGTTCAATAGTAACATAAACCAAATCAAATAAAAGAAGGTTTATTTCTTTTAACATAGACTAAACCAAACCAACCCAAACAAAAGAAGGTCTATTTCCTCCAACATAACAAAATATGGTGTTATCCCTGTCACAATAAGTTTCACACTAATTCTTATAAGCATCATTTTTTCAAAGACTGGTTCAATCCTGGGGTTAGAATAAATTTGAACAATCTAGATGCTATGTCACTAGTTACAGCTGCCATCGTCTCAGCACTCCCCTAAGCCTTGGGCCTGATTACAGTTTGCTTTGAACGTTTAAAAGGTTGCTGAGCTTGGAATTTACAAAATTATTATGAGGATGTTTCATACAGATTTCAACATACACATTAATTCAATTACAAGTAGCATACCTTGGGATTACTTGAGATATTTTTTATGACATGTGAGGGAGAATTTTCAATTTGAGTACCATGAAAGGAAGGATTAGAATTTTGCATACTACCAAGTCTAGATATATCATCCTGTGTTTCCAATATTACCAAACAAGGGCAATGAATATATTTGAGGGTAATGTAACCAATTATCAGTCAGATAGGTTCCCAAAAATTAACTTATCAGGCAAGTGGATCCTTATAGAAGCACATGCATAATGCAGATAGGTCCCCTTCGAACATGGTCAATTGTCTATATATAAAGATTTTGCAAGTCAAAATAGAGAAGAGTACAACTAATGCAATTCATGATACCTAAGATGAGGGGGCCAATTGAGAAACAGACATCTCATGTGTTTGAGATTGGTTTGCCTTTCCTTTGCCCGTTGAAGATGATCCTTGCTTCGATGCTCCCTTGCACGTTTTGGAATTGTGTCCAATTTCTCCACACTTGGCACATGTTACTTTAAATGTCTTATTTGGCCTTTGTTCCATCAGGTCCATCTTCTGCTGCGTCGTGTCTCTTTAGTTTCACAGGACAACCAATTGGCTGCTTAATCTTGGGGGTATGGAACTAACCTGGCCAGATTTCTTCCAATACTCTTCACTATTGATAAGATTTATGGAATGAGCATAGGTAGCATTGAATGCATCCATTGTCAGCCATTGATGGACATACTCCACTGGTCTATTTCCTCGTCTTGCTATTGTAGCCATTGCATGCACACAAAGGATGCCTATTGATGAGCGGAAAATTTATACGCTTTTTGGCATTGTTTTTAGTATGTTTTTAGTATATTTTAGTTAGTTTTTAGTATATTTTTATTAGTTTTTAGTTAAAATTCACTTTTCTGGACTTTACCATGAGTTTGTGTGTTTTTCTGTGATTTCAGGTATTTTCTGGCTGAAATTGAGGGTCCTGAGCAAAAATCTGATTCAAAGACTGAAAAGGACTGCAGATGCTGTTGGATTCTGACCTCCCTGCACTCGAAGTGGATTTTCGGAGCTACAGAAGCCCAATTGGCGCGCTCTCAACGGCATTGGAAAGTAGACATCCTGGGCTTTCCAGCAATGTATAATAGTCCATACTTTGCCCGAGATTTGATGACCCAAACCGGCATGGCAAATCAACCTCAGAATTTCCAGCGTTTAACGCTGGAACTGGCATAAAACTTGGAGTTAAACGCCCAAACTGGCATGAAAGCTGGCGTTTAACTCCAGAAAAAGTCTCTACAAATGAAAGCTTCAATGCTCAGTCCAAGCACACACTAAGTGGACCCAGAAGTGGATTTTTATGTCATTTACTCATTTCTGTATACCCTAGGTTACTAGTTCACTATTAATAGGATCTTTTGACAATGTATCTGTACCTCATGACACTTTACACGTTTCTTTGTGTACTTCCTACGGCATGAGTCTCTAAACCCCATGGTTGGGGGTGAGGAGCTCTGCTGTGTCTTGATGGATTAATGCAATTACTACTATTTTTCATTCAATTATGCTTGCTTCCATTCTAAGATATTACTTGTTCTTAAACTGGATGAATGTGATGATCCGTGACACTCATCATCATTCTCAACTATGAACGTGTGCCTGACAACCACCTCCGTTCTACCTTAGATTAAGTAGATATCTCTTGGATTCTTTAATCAGAATCTTCGTGGTATAAGCTAGAACTGATGGCGGCATTCAAGAGAATCCGGAAGGTCTAAACCTTGTCTGTGGTATTCTGAGTAGGATTCAATGATTGAATGACTGTGACGAGCTTCAAACTCCTGAGGGCGGGGCGTTAGTGACAGACGCAAAAGAATCACTGGATTCTATTCCGGCCTAATTGAGAACCGACAGATGGATAGCCGTGCCGTGACAGGGTGCGTTGAACATTTCCACTGAGAGGATGGGAGGTAGCCACTGACAACGGTGAAACCCTTGCATACAGCTTGCCATGGAAGGAGCCTTGCGTGCTTGAAGAAGAAGACAGTAGGAAAGCAGAGATTCAGAAGATGGAGCATCTCCAAAACCTCGACATGTTCCCCATTACTGCAGAACAAGTACTTATTTTATGTTCTTTTACTTTTCACAATCAACCTTGATAATTATTGATATCCTGACTAAGATTTACAAGATAACCATAGTTTGCTTCAATCCGACAATCTCCGTGGGATCGACCCTTACTCACGTAAGGTATTACTTGGACGACCCAGTGCACTTGCTGGTTAGTTGTGCGGGATTGCAAAGTGTGATTGCAATTTCGTGCACCAAGTTTTTGGCGCCGTTGCCGGGGATTGTTCGAGTTTGGACAACTGACAGCTTATCTTGTTGCTTAGATTAGGACTGTTTTGTTTTCGTCGGTTTAGAGTCTTTTAGTTGAGTCTAGTTTCATATTTTAAGTTTGGTGTCAATTGCATGCTTTTGTTTTTCTTCTAATTTTTGAATTTGCATGTCTTTAGTCCCTTTTTGATCCGTAAAAATTCTAAGTTTGGTGTCCTCTTTGTGTTTTTCCTTTAAAATTTTCGAAAATTTGTGTTTGATTTTCTAAAAATTTTAAGTTTGGTGTCATTTTGTTGTTTTTCTCTTTCCTCATTTTAAAAATCAAATCTTTTTCATAAAAATTTTTCAATCATATCTTTCTAATTGCTAATCTCAAAATCTTTTTAATTAACTAATTGATTCAGTTTTCAATTTGCTTTGATCTTATTTTCTTTTAATTTTCGAATTTTTATTTTATTTTCCTTTTGTTTTTATTTTATTTTTTGGTTAATTCAAAAAAAATAAAAAAATAAATATATTTTTATCTATTTGCAATCCATATCATTTCCCTTTATCCATTATGGACCTAAGTGGGATTGATCAGTCCAGAAGGACTCTGGGATCATATGCTAACCCCATTACAGCTGCATATGGGAGTAGTATCTGTACACCTCCCATCAAAGCAAACAGCTTTGAGCTAAACCCTCAACTCATTATCATAGTGCAGCAAAATTGCCAGTATTCCGGTCTTCCTCAGGAAGAGCCTACTGAGTTTCTGGCACAGTTCTTACAAATTGCTGACACAGTACGTGATAAAGAGGTGGATCAGGATGTCTACAGACTATTACTGTTTCCATTTGCTGTAAAAGATCAAGCTAAGAGGTGGTTGAATAACCAATCTACAGCAAGCATAAAGACATGGAAACAGTTATCAGACAAATTCCTGAATCACTTTTACCCTCCAAAGAGGATGACACAGTTAAGGCTGGACATCCAAGGCTTTAAACAAGAGGATAATGAATCCCTTTATAATGCCTGGGAGAGGTATAGAGGTATGCTAAGAAAATGCCCCTCTGAAATGTTTTCAGAGTGGGTACAGTTAGACATCTTCTACTATGGGCTTACAGAAAAAGCTCAGATGTCTTTAGACCACTCAGCTGGTGGATCTATACACATGAGGAAGACAATTGAGGAGGCTCAAGAGCTTATAGACACTGTTGCTAGAAATCAATATTTGTAATCTAGCAATGAGTTCTCCCCAAAAGAGGAAGTCATGGCAGTAGCCACTGATCCCAATCCTCAAGAACAGATGATTGAGCTTAATCAACAATTGCTCCTGATGACAGAACAGTTAGCAGAATTTAAAGAGATGCTCCACGAAACTAAAGTTGCTAACAAGAATATAGAACTGCAGTTGAATCAAGCAAAACAGCAAATATCTAAACAGATAACAGAAGAATGTCAAGCAGTTCAACTGAGGAGTGGGAAGACATTGAATAACACTGCTCAAAAGAGCAAAAAGCCAAATAAGGAACAATTGACAGAGGATAACCAAACCACTGTTCAAAATCCCTCTGAGGACAGTAAGAGCCCAGAGAGGAACACTTTTGGCATTCAAACGCCAGAAAAGGGGGGAAAGCTGGCGTTAAACGCCCATTCCCTGCCCAGTTCTGGCGTTCAAACGCCAGAGAATGGAGAGAAGTTGGCGTTAAACGCCCAATCTTCACCCAATTCTGGCGTTCAGATGCCAAGAGAGGATCAGACACCTGAGAGTGCTGACAGTAATCCCTCTAAAAAGGCTTCTTCAACCACTTCTGTAAGGAATAAACCTGCAGAATCTAAGGTTGAAGAATATAAAGCCAAGATGCCTTATCCTCAGAAACTCCGCCAAGCAGAACAGGATAAGCAATTTGCCCGCTTTGCAGACTATCTAAGGACTCTTGAAATAAAGATTCCGTTTGCAGAGGCACTTGAGCAAATACCTTCTTATGCTAAGTTCATGAAAGAAATATTAAGTCATAAGAAGGATTGGAGAGAAACTAAAAAAGTATTTCTCACTGAAGAATGCAGTGCAGTCATCTTGAAAAGCTTACCAGAAAAGCTTCAAGATCCAGGGAGCTTTATGATACCATGCACATTAGAAGGCGCTTGCACTAAGACAGCCTTATGTGATCTTGGAGCAAGTATCAATCTAATACCTGCATCCACTATCAGAAAGCTTGGGTTGACTGAAGAAGTCAAACCAACCCGGATATGCCTCCAACTTGCTGATGGCTCCATTAAACACCCATCAGGCATAATAGAGGACATGATTGTCAAGGTTGGGCCATTCGCCTTTCCAACTGACTTTGTGGTGCTGGAAATGAAGGAGCACAAGAGTGCAACTCTCATTCTAGGAAGACCTTTCCTAGCAACTGGACAAACTCTTATTGATGTACAAAAAGGGGAAGTAACCCTGAGAGTCAATGAGGATGAGTTCAAGTTGAATGCTATGCAGCATCCAGACACACCAAATGACTGCATGGGCGCTGACATTATTGACTCTTTGGTAGAAGAGATCAATATGACTGAAAGCCTAGAATCAGAGCTTGAGGACATCTTCAAGGATGTTCAACCTGATCAAGAAGAACCAAAGGAAACAAAGGAATTTTCGAAAATTCCTCAGGAGGAGGATAAGCCTCCCAAACCTGAACTCAAACCACTACCACCATCCCTGAAGTATGCATTTCTGGGAGAGGGTGACACTTTTCCAGTGATTATAAGCTCTGCTTTAAATCCACAGGAAGAGGAAGCACTGATTCAAGTGCTAAGGACACACAAGACAGCTCTTGGGTGGCCCATAAGTGATCTTAAGGGCATTAGCCCAGCTAGATGCATGCACAAGATCCTGTTGGGGGATAATGCCAAACCAGTGGTCCAACTACAGAGGAGGCTAAATCCAGCCATGAAGGAGGTGGTGCAGAAAGAGGTCACTAAATTACTAGAGGCTGGGATTATTTATCCTATTTCTGATAGCCCCTGGGTGAGCCCTGTACAATTTGTCCCCAAGAAGGGAGGCATGACAATGGTTCATAATGAAAAAAATGAACTGGTTCCTACAAGAACAGTCACAGGGTGGCGTATGTGAATTGACTACAGAAGGCTCAATACAGCCACCAGAAAGGATCATTTTCCTTTACCATTCATAGACCAAATGCTAGAAAGACTAGCTGGTCATGATTATTACTGCTTTTTGGATGGCTATTCAGGTTACAACCAAATTGCAGTAGATCCTCAGGACCAAGAGAAAACAGCATTCACTTGCCCTTCTGGCGTGTTTGCCTACAGGAGGATGCCTTTTGGTCTGTGTAATGCTCCTGCAACCTTTCAGAGATGCATGTTATTCATCTTCTCTGATATGGTGGAGAAATTCCTAGAAGTCTTCATGGATGACTTCTCAGTATATGGAGACTCATTCAGCTCCTGTCTTAATCACCTAGCACTTGTCCTGAAAAGGTGCCAAGAGACTAACCTGGTTTTAAACTGGGAGAAATGTCACTTTATGGTGACTGAAGGAATTGTCCTTGGACACAAAATTTCAAGTAGGGGAATAGAGGTGGATAAGGCAAAGGTAGAGGTAATTGAAAAATTACCACCACCTGCCAATGTTAAGGCAATCAGAAGCTTTCTGGGGCATGCAGGATTCTACAGAAGGTTTATAAAGGATTTTTCGAAAATTGCAAAACCTTTGAGTAACCTGCTAGCTGCTGACACACCATTTGTGTTTGACACACAGTGTCTGCAGGCATTTGAGACCCTGAAAGCTAAGCTGGTCACAGCACCAGTCATCTCTGCACCAGATTGGACATTGCCATTTGAACTAATGTGTGATGCCAGTGACCATGCCATTGGTGCAGTGTTGGGACAGAGGCATAACAAGCTTCTGCACGTCATTTATTATGCCAGCCGTGTTCTAAATGATGCACAGAAGAATTACACAACCACAGAAAAAGAGTTACTTGCAGTGGTCTATGCCATTGACAAGTTTAGATCCTATCTAGTGGGATCCAAAGTGGTTGTGTACACTGACCATGCTGCTCTTAAATACTTACTCACAAAGTAGGATTCAAAACCCAGGCTAATAAGATGGGTGTTGCTTCTGCAAGAGTTTGATATAGAAATAAGAGACAGAAAAGGGACAGAGAACCAGGTAGCTGATCATCTGTCCCGAATAGAACCAGTAGCTGGGGCGTCCCTCCCTTCTACTGAGATTTCTGAGACTTTCCTAGATGAGCAACTCTTTGCCATTCAGGAAGCTCCATGGTTTGCAGATATTACAAACTATAAAGCTGTGAGGTTCATACCCCAGGAGTACAGCAGAGTGCAAAGAAAGAAATTAATTTCAGATGCCAAGTACTACCTATGGGATGAGCCATATCTCTTTAAGAGATGTGCAGACGGAATGATCCGCAGATGTGTACCCAGAGAAGAAGCACAAAGGATCCTATGGCACTGCCATGGATCACAGTATGGAGGACATTTTGGAAGTGAGCGAACAGCCACTAAAGTCCTCCAATGTGGTTTCTACTGGCCTACTCTCTATAAAGATGCCCGAGAGTTTGTGCGTAACTGTGACAGTTGCCAAAGAGCTGGTAACTTGCCTCACGGATATGTCATGCCTCAACAAGGGATATTAGAGATAGAATTGTTTGATGTATGGGGAATTGACTTCATGGGTCCATTCCCACCATCATACTCAAACACTTACATTCTGGTAGCAGTGGACTATGTATCTAAGTGGGTAGAAGCAATTGCTACACCCACTAATGATACCAAGACCGTGCTGAAATTCCTCCAGAAACACATCTTCAGCAGGTTTGGTGTTCCCAGAGTACTAATCAGTGACGGGGGCACTCATTTCTGCAATAGACAGCTATACTCTGCTATGGTCAGATATGGAATTAGCCACAAAGTGGCAACTCCGTATCATCCACAGACAAATGGGCAAGCTGAAGTCTCTAACAGAGAGCTAAAAAGAATCCTAGAACGGACTGTGATAGCCCGAAGAAAGGATTGGGCAAAGAGTTTGGATGATGCTCTGTGGGCATACAGAACAGCATTCAAGACTCCAATAGGAACCTCTCCATACCAACTGGTGTATGGGAAGGCCTGTCATCTGCCCGTGGAACTGGAACATAAAGCCTACTGGGCAACCAGGTTCCTAAACATGGATGCTCAATTAGCTGGTGAAAAAAGATTGCTCCAGCTAAATGAGCTAGAGGAATTCAGACTCAATGCCTTTGAAAATGCAAAAATTTATAAGGAAAAGGCAAAGAAGTGGCATGACAAGAAGTTGTCATCCAGAGTCTTTGAGCCAGGAAAAAAAGTTCTGCTCTTCAACTCTAGGCTCAGATTGTTTCCAGGAAAACTTAAGTCCCGGTGGAGAGGTCCGTATGTGATTACAGGAGTGTCACCATATGGATATGTTGAGCTTCAGGATATTGATTCTGACAAAAAGTTCTTTGTTAATGGACAGAGAATCAAGCATTATCTTCAAAGCAATATTGAGCAGGAATGCTCAAAACTGAGGCTAGAATGATCCTCAGTAAAGGTCCAGCTAAAGACAATAAAGAAGCGCTTGCTGGGAGGCAACCCAGTCATTAGCAGGTTATATGTTTTGTTTCTACAGAGGCAAGTATCAAAAATGAAGGAATTCACAGAGTTACAGAAGGATTTGGTGCAAAAAGCAGAGAAACAGAGCTTACTGGCGAAAAAACACCAGTAAGGGGCATTTTGGGCGTTAAACGCCAGAATGGGCACCATTCTGGGCGTTTAACGGCAGTAAAGGTGCCATTTTGGGCGTTAAACGCCAGAATGGGCACTATTCTGGGCGTTTAACGCCAGGTGTGCAGCATCCTGGGCGTTTAGCAAAACGCCCAGTGAAAAAGGGAATCCGGCGTTTAACGCCAGCCAGGGCACCTGGCTGGGCGTTAAACGCCCACATTGGCTAACAAATGGGCGTTAAACGCCAGAATGGATACCATTCTGGGCGTTTAACGCCAGAAAGGTGGGGGACCAAGATTTTGCTTTCCGATCAAATTTTTTTCAAACTTTCCTTTTCTTACCCACACTTTTCTACATAAACACATCTCAACCTTTCATCATTCACTTTCAAATCTTCAAAAATCAAAATCATTCTTCAAATCTCTCTCAAATCAATCCCAAATCTTATTCAAAAACTCACCCTTCTCTCAAATTCTCTCCATATCTTTTCAAATCTCCTTTCAATTTTTTTCGAAATCTCCTTCCCCCCTTATAAAAACACGTTCGGCCTCCTCATTCCCCCACACCATTCGAATTTGCTCTTCTCCTCTCTCTCTTCTTTCCTTTCTTTTGCTTGAGGACAAGCAAACCTCTAAGTTTGGTGTGCTTTTCCGTGATCACTAAGCCAAGATTCATCAAGATCATGGCTCCTAAGGGAAAACAAACCAATTTAAGAGGAAAGAAAGAGAATAATCCAAAGAATCTTTGGAATCAAGAGAAGTTCTTAACCAAAGAACATGAAGACCATTATCACAAAATAATGGGTCTAAGGTCAGTGATCCCGGAAGTTAAATTTGATCTGAAAGAAGATGAATATCCGGGGATCCAAGAGCAAATTCGAAACAGAGGATGGGAAGTTCTAACCAATCCTGAGATAAAGGTTGGAAGAAATATGGTTCAGGAATTCTACTCAAATCTGTGGTTAACAGATAAGCAAAGAATGACTGGAACTGCCTACCATACCTACAGAACCATGGTCAGAGGGAAAGTTATGTACTTCCATCTGGACAAAATAAGAGAAATCTTCAAATTGCCTCAACTGCAGGATGATCCTGATTCCTTTAATAGGAGAATGGTGAGAGCAGATAAAGGGTTGGATCAAGTTCTAGAGGACATATGCCTCCCTGGAACTAAGTGGATAACCAATTCAAAGGGTGTCCCAAACCAACTCAAGAGGGGAGACCTCAAACCAATTGCAAGAGGTTGGCTAGACTTTATTGGGCGTTCCATACTGCCCACTAGCAACCGTTCTGAGGTCACTATCAAGAGAGCAGTGATGATTCATTGCATTATGCTTGGAAAAGAAGTGGAGGTTCATCATGTGATTGCTTGTGATATCTACACAATTGCAAATAAGAATTCCACTGAAGCCAAATTGGCTTACCCAAGCTTGATCTCCTTGCTCTGTAAAGAGGCTGGGGTAAAGATGGGAGTAGATGAATTCATACCCATTGAACATCCAATCACCAAGAAGTCAATGGAAGGACAAGTGCAAGACAACTCTATCAAAAGGAGGGCGCAGGAGTTCCTCCCTGAATTTCCTGAAATTGGCTACTGGGCCAGCCTAGAAGCATCTATCACCAAGTTGCAAGAAACTATGGAGCAACTTAAGGAAGAACAGCAGAATCAGAACTGCATGCTCTGCAAATTGCTGAAGGAACAAGAGAAGTAGGGGCGTGAACTTCAAGAACTGAAACGCCAAAAATTCTCCCCTCAATTTGAGGGAGCATCCACTTCTCAAAATCAAGGTTGTTGAGTCCTAACTCTGTGAAAACCTCTATCATTAGGAGCCTATTTAATTTTTTTTTTGTTTTTTGTTTTCTATTTTAGTATCATCTTATATCTATTTTTGAGTCTTGTTCTTAATTCATAATTAATAAAATTTAAAATTCATGTCTTAAAGCTATGAATGTCCTATGAGTCCATCACCTCTCTTAAATGAAAAGTGCTTTAATCACAAAAGAACAAGAAGTACATGATTTCGAATTTATCTTTGAAACTAGTTGAATTAGTTTGATGTGGTGACAATACTCTTTGTTTTCCGAATGAATGATTGAACAGTGCATATGTCTTTTGAATTTGTTGTTTTGAGAATGTTAAAATTGTTGGCTCTTGAAAGAATGAGGGAAAAAGAGAACTGTTATTGAGGATCTGAAAAATCATCAAATTGATTCTTGAAGCAAGAAAAAGCAGTGATTCAAAAAAAAATGAAAAAAAGGGAAAGAAAAGAAAGAAATAAAGTTGTGATCCAAGGCAAAAAAAGAGTGTGCTTAAGAACCCTGGACACCTCTAATTGGGGACTCTAGCAAAGCTGGGTCACAATCTAAAAAGGTTCACCCAAGTATGTGTCTATGGCATGTATGTATCCGGTGGTAATACTGGAAGACAGAGTGCTTTGGGCCACAGCCAAGACTCATACACTAGCTATGTTCAAGAATCATTATACTTAACTAGGAGAATCAATAACACTATCTGAGTTCTGAGTTACTATAGATGCCAATCATTCTGAACTTCAAGGGATGAAGTGAGATGCCAAAACTGTTCGGAAGCAAAAAGCTACTAGTCCCGCTCATCTAATTGGAGCTAAGTTTCCTTGATATTTTGGAGTCTATAGTATATTCTCTTCTTTTTATCCTACTTTGATTTTCAGTTGCTTGGGGACAAGCAACAATTTAAGTTTGGTGTTGTGATGAGCGGATAATTTATACGCTTTTTGGCATTGTTTTTAGTATGTTTTTAGTATATTTTAGTTAGTTTTTAGTATATTTTTATTAGTTTTTAGTTAAAATTCACTTTTCTGGACTTTACTATGAGTTTGTGTGTTTTTCTGTGATTTCAGGTATTTTCTGGCTGAAATTGAGGGTCCTGAGCAAAAATCTGATTCAGAGACTGAAAAGGACTGCAGATGCTGTTGGATTCTGACCTCCCTGCACTCGAAGTGGATTTTCTGGAGCTACAGAAGTCCAATTGGCGCTCTCTCAATGGCGTTGGAAAGTAGACATCCTGGGCTTTCCAGCAATGTATAATAGTCCATACTTTGCCCGAGATTTGATGGCCCAAACCGGCATGGCAAATCAACCTCAGAATTTCCAGCGTTTAACGCTGGAACTGGCATAAAACTTGGAGTTAAACGCCCAAACTGGCATGAAAGCTGGCGTTTAACTCCAGAAAAAGTCTCTACAAATGAAAGCTTCAATGCTCAGCCCAAGCACATACTAAGTGGACCCAGAAGTGGATTTTTATGTCATTTACTCATTTCTGTATACCCTAGGTTACTAGTTCACTATTAATAGGATCTTTTGACATTGTATCTGTACCTCATGACACTTTACACGTTTCTTTGTGTACTTCCTACGGCATGAGTCTCTAAACCCCATGGTTGGGGGTGAGGAGCTCTGCTGTGTCTTGATGGATTAATGCAATTACTACTGTTTTTCATTCAATTATGCTTGCTTCCATTCTAAGATATTACTTGTTCTTAAACTGGATGAATGTGATGATCCGTGACACTCATCATCATTCTCAACTATGAACGTGTGCCTGACAACCACCTCCATTCTACCTTAGATTAAGTAGATATCTCTTGGATTCTTTAATCAGAATCTTCGTGGTATAAGCTAGAACTGATGGCGGCATTCAAGAGAATCCGGAAGGTCTAAACCTTGTCTGTGGTATTCTGAGTAGGATTCAATGATTGAATGACTGTGACGAGCTTCAAACTCCTGAGGGCGGGGCGTTAGTGACAGACGCAAAAGAATCACTGGATTCTATTCCGGCCTGATTGAGAACCGACAGATGGATAGCCGTGCCGTGACAGGGTGCGTTGAACATTTCCACTGAGAGGATTGGAGGTAGCCACTGACAACGGTGAAACCCTTGCATACAGCTTGCCATGGAAGGAGCCTTGCGTGCTTGAAGAAGAAGACAGTAGGAAAGTAGAGATTCAGAAGATGGAGCATCTCCAAAACCTCGACCTGTTCCCCATTACTGCAGAACAAGTACTTATTTTATGTTCTTTTACTTTTCACAATCAACCTTGATAATTATTGATATCCTAACTAAGATTTACAAGATAACCATAGTTTGCTTCAATCCAACAATCTCCGTGGGATCGACCCTTACTCACGTAAGGTATTACTTGGACGACCCAGTGCACTTGCTAGTTAGTTGTGCGGGATTGCGAAGTGTGATTGCAATTTCATGCACCACCAATCCAAACAATCAAATTTGCATTGTAACCAATTTATGAAGAACATATATGTCAGCAAAGTCTATCCAATATTTATAGGTACAAATTACACCCAACATTTATATGTGCAAACTCTAACAAAAAATTTCCAATGTGATCAAGTTATCAAGAACATATATCAATCAAGTTATGAGAAATATATCAGTATTTTATACCCAACAAGCCTATTGGAACAATATATAAATTACCCTTCAACAATTCACTAAATTCCACACAATACTAAATAAGAAATTAACCAAGGACATTATACATGTAAGTTGTCACATGTTACAAGTACATGTGTTTTTTCCTAGATGCACCCCCACTTTCTTCATATGATATTATACCTCAAAAATGTGTCTAGCATCATCACCGGTCCACTGAGCCATCCAATAGTTGCACTCCTTCATGATGTCTTCCATCCTCTTCTGTTGTACTGGTGCCACCATACCTGTATAATTGCTCAAAACTCTCTTATGTTGGGCCATCCTCCTCATTATATAGCATTTCAACTCTTCTAGTATTGTCAAAATGGATTTTTCTCTGTAGTGGACTATCTTGACATTCCACACCTCTGTCATGTTGTTGTTAATGTTATCATCAAGTTTTCGCCAGTGGCTAAAACGTGACTTCGTCCAACATACTGGGTCAAATTTGGCCAGGTAAGCCTATGCGTCCTTATTGACCTTCTTCAGTCTATTCATGTGCTCCCTGAACTTTGCATACGTGCTGCTCTTAGCACAAACCCATATAACATTCTTCAACTTCTTGCTCTTGTACTTGTTAGTGAAATTCTTCCAAATATGCCTAACATAGTTTTTATGATGCACGTTTGGCATAACCTCTTTCAAAGCCGGCATCAGACCCTATACAACATTGCATAGTATTATAACTAAATTAAAGGTTCTAACTAAATTAAAGAGTTTAGAAAATAATAAAAATTAATTACATTAAAAGTCATTAAAAAAGTAATTGACATTAATTGATATCTTTTGCTAATCACTGATGAAGTTCCACCCTTCAACTGTAGCATGGCCCAAGTCATTTTGCAACAATTCTAGAAACCATTTTCATCTATCTTTCGTCTCACTAGCAACTACAGCGTATGCAACCACATAAAAGTGATTGTTAGCATCTTGTGCTAGTGCCAACAGTAGTTGTCCTCTATAATAACCCTTCAGGAAGTAGCCATATAACCTTATCAATGGTCGACACACTACACCACATTCAGCAAATAGTAACGATTATGCAGTCGATTAGCAGCGGTTGATAACCCGCTGGAAGATAGCGTACAGCTAAACCTTTAGCAGTAGTTACTTTTAACCGCTGGTATAACTGCTGCTAAATGATATTTTGCAGCGGCATAGTTTTGCGGTGGTTCTATCCACTATGAAATCGTAAATAGAACTGCTTGGAGATGGCAGTGGTTGTTAACCGCTGCAAAATGCCATCTGTTGAAAAGTTCTGTTAAGATATAACGGTGGATTTGTAACCGCTGCTAAATGTAGAGTTATACTTTTTTTAAAAAAAATCCGAATTTATAATAATATATGCCAATTCTTTTATTCCTTATACGTTCTTTCACTAAGTTGCTTTAATTTATTAAAACAACCAACAGCCAATCAAACTAAAACACATAAAACAGAACAAAAATATATATGTAAAAGTGAATCATTATAATAGTAATTTGAATTCAGTGCATCGATGTCTGTAAACTACAACTAAATATCTCAAAAGTCATTAAGATAGTGAATAGTTAAAAAGTACTCAGATTCCAAGATTTATCATTCAGATCATTAGTGCTAGCACATCATCTTGCATGGGATGAGGTCAGTGCACTTCCCAAAGAATCCAGATTTGCAGCTATTTCAGGTGGCAAATTACCTCCTTGTTGCTAGATTATGTATCTTAACAATTTTTTTATTGTCTGTATTTTTGCCTTCTCCTCTGCTGCTTTTGCCTCCATTCTCTGTCTCTTTGTCTTTTCTTCTGCTGCTGCTGCCTTGAGTGCTGCTGCATCTACCTTAAGTTTTACAATCTCCATCTGATACTCCTCAATCTGCACACCGAAGTCAGACTATTGTGGAATGTTACGAAAATACTAAGTGGGACATGGACCAAAACCTAGTCCACGAACTCTTTCTGGATGCTCCTTTCCAAGTATTTGTGCAAGGAAATCATTCTATGAAAATTTCTTGTTGGAGGCGTCTTGGCTCTCAATATATTTAATTGCTTCTTGCAGACATGTGAGATTCGGATTAACACTAATTTAAATTCAATGGTATTAATTGCAAAAAGAAATTTGAAAAATTAAAGAACATGATTTACCCTAACAACATGCGCATCTTCATTCATATACGAACCATTCTTTTTTTTATGACTCATGGTCCATATCTCTCCTCTACCAATAGGCCTTTCCTGTCGTTGCTCCTATAACATTTATCAAGATACAATCATATAACAGACAACACTATATTACCAAAAACAAGTCAAAATTCTGAAACTGAATTTAAATTAATTACTTCTTCATGTCTCTTTTTTGCCATTGTTTTAGAACCTCCGGTATGTGTGTACAGTTGCTTTGAATGATTAATGGCATTTTTTTCTACACTTCTCCTATGAACAAAAAGATCAACATAAATGTTATCGAGATAAATTACTACAATGTTAATGGTCTATAAGTCAGCCATGTACAATTTCAGGAAACACAAAAAAGGATAAGGTGAAGATATTTTGGGTAGTAGTTTTTCCACTATCATAATAAATTCAGCATATTTAGTAGTAATTCATGACGGTTTAAAATCGAATACAATAAAATACCAACTCAATATTTGTTACCTATGTGTCCTCCTTCAACCGATATTCAATAAACCATTTCCAATGATTTGCATCTATTCCTGATGGCTTACGCTTGAGGTTTTCCTCAAAAGTCAGTTCTTTGTCATAAACCTTATGGAATAAATGATTTCTTGCATTCCTCTAGGATCTTCCTATTCTTTGTACAATTTCCCGCTTTATTCTCCCTCTTCCATCGTCCTCATAGTGAAAGACTCGCTACAAATAGTTCAGATCATAAGATAACACAATGACGATGATAAAGATCTTCTATCAGTGCTTTCACACAGTCATTGTAACCATTTAACTTTAACTCTAAATCCATTCTACATCACAGAACTTTATACGCGAGTGATCAAATCAACATACAAGCAAATATGATTGAGAACTTTCCACCATGAAAACTTTATCCTAAAGGCTAAGTTCAAAATGCAAGTTTCACAACCAATATAACCATATAAAGAGCAAGAATCATGTCCAATATAAGCATGCCTAATCACATAAGGCCACATAACTTGGTCCACATAAAGATTAACAAGAGCTTATCATACAGACAAAAAATCATAGTAGGTGGACCTTGATCATGAACTTCAAGAATAAAGAGACCCTTGACAAAGATGGCTCAATATTGAGTATTTATTTTTCAGTAATCAAAGTTAGCTGGGAACAAGCGCATGAAAGACATTCTTACCGTCTATATTCCCTCTTAACATACACCTTATCAGTAACAGGATCAAATCAAATCTTGATGGACCGCTCACCTGATCATACATGCCACAAAAATCATAAAGGTTCCGAATAATGATAATGGAAAAATCACCTTCAAGATATGAGAAGAATCCCCCTTGCTGGACCAGCTTAGTAGTGATCAAGTATATATCACTTCATTAAATAATGATTTTAGTTACTAATACAATTTGTTATAACTTTTTGGTAAAGGAACCCATCAAATCCTATTAAAGGAATCAGGCTGAATCTCTTCTACAATAGCTTTTTACAGACAGGGACAACAATAACAGAGTTGAAAGTTGAATGGGTTTTTAGTCGGAGGGTTGAGGAGGAGCAGACTAAAAATTAACAGAAAGAAAACATATAATAATTAACCACTTGAAACAGACTTATATATTATCAAAAGACACATAATTAGACATGAACAATTCTCGGCAACAAAATTTAAAGCAGTGAACCAAAAGAAACCCAACATGCACTATCTTTCTCTAATTTACTAGACAAAAATAGAAAAATAGAAAACCAAAGAAATTCACCAACTGACGGAGAATAGCAGCACAAAAAAACAGCATAACCAAAGCTAGTCAATAATCAAATAATCTCTCAATAAAAAATTAAAACCACAAAACATTCAAATTTTCAAAGTTAGGAGGGTAAAGGATTCAACTTATGCAAATGTGTTCCATATTTATTTTCTTCTGACATTTTGATTTAACCAAAAGTCATAAATATTAGCTAGTCACTCTCTAATTGTTTACTATAGGAGCAACTTTAACATTTTCATGAGGTTCATAAGTTTTATTATTATTACTATAATTATTAGTTATATTGCTATACACCAAGGATCGGACTAATTGGGGACTAAGCTATATAATAATGTAGTGCAATTTACACTAAACAAAAAAGTCCTTATATATTTATCGATATTCTCTAAAATTTGTATGGTCGATATCATGTGTGTGCGTCTTAATCTTTCCCTTGTACTGTTCATTTAATAGAAAAAAAGAAAAGCTTTTTACACTTAAAAAACGGTTGAACGACCCAAAAACACTTCAAACATTGGTAACGCCTTACTTTATCAACAAACTTAAAAATTACCTTAACCTGGTCAAACGCATGCTCTTTGAAAGCCTTATTCATTGTCTTCCAACTAGTTTCACAAATTGGTAATTGTTGAAAATCAGCCCCAAAAGTCCCAAAAACCCGCTCAATAGGCTTGCTGCCTGACCAACTTGTTGCAACTCTCTGTTATGTCGGAGTATGATCTTCTTTCCAGGAGGAAGTGCTAATGCTTCCTTAACAGTCAGCTCCATACAAGAAGTCACGCCATTTTCTAACTGAGGAAAAAAGCTTTAAACATTAGTTTACTAAGAGAATTAGAATGTAAGGAGAAGAGTAATTACACTTTATAAGAAACAAGCCAAAAAAAAAAAACTATGACATCAACAACCCAAAAATTGGTGTCCTTTTTTGTTGTTGTTGGCATTGCCTTGACGTTCAACTTCATGCGCGGCAAACAAGTCGTCGACATGGTCATCAAACGACTTGACCTCATCCGCCTCCGGGTCATAGTCTTCATCTTCTGAATGGTCATCTACAACTTCATGTAAATCCGGATGCTCTGTGCGTGTTGCAGGAGCTCGAATGTCCCCCATGTCACTTGACAGAGCAGCCGTGTTTTATTGCGCGATGGTCAAAACGGTACAGCGTTAACACGAGATTGTCGAACACCGTTACCAGAATGCGGAGGTGGAGGCGCTCTAGCATGTCGCTGTGCACTTGATGTATTTGCTCCCGTATCCTTCGTTTCATCTGTGTGCTAAAAATAAAGTAGTTAGTACATCAACCAATTTTTTTTTTCAGTATTCCCACAAATTATATTGAATAAAAGTAACAAATCAACATTTGAATTTTATAGAAGCTATTTTTTTGAATTTTAAAATATGTTGAGACTAAATTCTACTTTTTTTTTTGTTCATACAATGTTGTTTTATTAAAAATTTTTAAATTAATATAAAATATAATAAATAAAAAATTATAATTTATTTAATTAATAAAGAGTGCAATATTTTTTATTTAAGAAGTAGTGTTTAGGGTGAATTTTTTGCCGTAATGATTAAGAAAAATTTCGTGTTTTAAACCGGAGAAAGTTTTTGTTTTGCGTTTTTAATTGATCAATAACTTGTAAATAATTAATTTATGTTACAGATTTTTTTTTGGTGACTATTTATGTTACAGATTTAGATATTCCTTTTATTATTACTTCAAAGTGTTATTTTCACAGAAAATAGTTTAATTCATAACATTTTGAGGAAAAAAGAGAAAATTCTATAGTAAATGAGGAGCCCGACACTGAACTCAGATAATTTTTTCTTTCTCATCCTCACCCTCACTATTTTCTGCCAACAGCAAAACCACTTCAACACAGCATCAACACAAAACGACGGAAGCTCCTCTCTCCGCAGCGGTAGCGGCGGCGGCGATTTACGGCGGTCTTTCTGCTTCTCCCATTCCTCACCTTGTAAGTATTAAACCGTCCTTGCTTCCGCCACTTCACTGTTTTCCCTTGCAAAAACGAAAAGAAATGTTAGGTTTTCTCCTCGAAACCGAACGAGATTTGGATAATATCATACCCTGCTTCTTCCCCAACTAAATCTCCTGGTTTTCTTTTATTTTCTTTTTTTACCCCAACGATTTCCATTTTTTATTATTTTTTTTATTTTTATAATATTGTTTTTTCATTTTTTTTAATATTTAGATTTCGGATATTGAACTTTTTATAAAACGGTGACTTAGAACGATTTCATTTCGCTTTCAAATTCTGAGCAGTCTGGAATTTCTAGTTGCACAGTGTTCGTAATGCTGTATGTATGTATGTATGTATGTATGTATGATTAGCTAGTGGAAATTTTATTGTCTTGTAGTATCAAAACGCAAATGAGAATATAGGACATAGTTTTGTTTCCCTCCAATTAATAGTTCAAAGTTGCTTTATTTGCTTTTGGTCGTGGTGATTATTTTGTTTTCTACTGTTCCGTAGGGTAGTTTGTAGTAGTGGTTTATTATAGGGTTTTGTAAAGGGATGCTTTTTGACTTATGAGTTCTGATGAAATAATATTGGAGGAAGTTTGGAGAATATTGTAGTTGGCTGATGGCACAATCTTATTTGTGAAAGAGTTTAGAGTGCCTTTTTTTTTTCTTTTTCTATTTATATTTTGTCAGTTTAATAGTTCATTTTCTGAAGCGTGCTCCAAATGGTTATATACACTAATTTCTTTTTTCCTATTAGTTTCTTTAAACGGGAGGTTGATGTATTAATCTTCTTGTAGTGTGCTTGTTCAGATGCCCCCTTTGTTTTCAGTATATATTTTTGCACTGATGTTAGGTAAGCTATGACTTTTACGAGGCATTTTCTTCAGTTATAGGTGGGACATAAAATAACCATATGTGCAATGCAAGAAATGCTTTGTCTAGTAAGTGTTTGATGTAGGGACATTTGGTCAAGTCAACTTCCTTATGAACTATGTCACATGGTTACTAGGAACATGTATGGGATTTAGATCAGAATGGGAGAGATGCTAAACAAATGATCATGGCAACTCTAAACACTCTCAACTCCTTAGTCAAACATTTCTGTGGGCTATATATCTCTTATACTATAATCTATAGATCTTTTCTTAAGGAACTAATGGAAAACAGTTATTCTCATACTAGATTTGGGGAAAGCAGTTGTTATTTGAATTATATTATACTAGCGAATAGCAGGCTTTGCCGCATTCCCATACTTATAGCAATACTTATTGTCCTTTTTCTCTTTTTTATATATATAGAAGTAAGAAGTTGATTGACTTTCTTCATGATTGATTTACATCCTTTTTGATTGATGCATACTGTGCACTACATGTAAAAACTCCAGGGCATGTGAAACTTGTCAAAATGAGCACCGATGATTTTGATGGACAGATATTAGCAGAGAAGTTGTTGAAACTCAACAATTCGCAGCAAAGCATTGAAAGTATCCTTCATCAATCAATTACTCTGCCCCACTCCCCACTCCCCCTCCCACCTTTTTCCTTATTGTAATGCTATTTTCCATTTTGGTTATTTTTGTGCTATCAAGTTGCTTGTAGCACCTATATCTCATTTTTGGCAACAAGTGTTCATTACATGGAATTCAATGTCTGTAACTTTGCAGTATGGTTTCCTTAGGTTTAGATAAATGAATCTAAAGAAATGTGATCTGTGTCTATGTTTGTTTAATTTAGTGCATGAGTTGACATGGGCTACTTACTTAGTGGTCTCATTTCTTGTTATGCAAGTTATAGTTTTGCAGGTTATTAGCCACACACTGTAGTTTCTTTGCCACCTTGTTGAAGTAACTGGTACATATGATAGATCTTGTTATGTTACGGATTTAGATCAAAAGCAGAAGGTTGGCTTTATTTGCTTCTTCTTTATAGAAGCAGCTGCAGAAATTTTTCCCGTAAGATTGAATTTGTTATCCTGAAGCTGGTATTTGGGGTTGTAATGTGTGTGTGTTTTGTGGTCTATGATTGGAAGATAAAAGGACTGTTGCACCTATAGTATGCAATTGTATAGGTATCTTGTATATGTCAATAAGTGAAGGGACATTGTAGCAGCTGAAGCTGTTCAGTTCATGACTAAGGGCTAGTTTGGATGGAAATGGATCCTCTCTGTTTTTTTTAACATTTGAGAGAATAAAGTGTGATCTCTCACCTTTAATTCTATAAGTGGGACCAGAAATAAATATGAGAGAGAGAGAGAGAGATCAATGAATGGTTAGATTAAACACTGGATACCATCCAGTTTTTTTTTTTCCACTGGAGAGGATCCATTCCCTAGTTTGGATAGGTTAATAAGTAACTTTTTATAACTTATGAAAAGTTACAACATTAATACTTGGTACAATTTTCAAAACTAACTTGTGACTTTCTAAAAAGTCATTTAAAGTGCTTATGGAGAAGTAAAAAAAAAAAGACTTTTCCTATAATAAAAAGCTTTTTATTACTTTCCTTTTAAAATAAGCACTTTTATGATTGAAAAACCAAATACAAAATAACTTATTTATAAGTTACTTTTAATATAAGTCCGTATGTTTTAAGCTCATTTTCCAAAAGAGCTTAATTAAGTTGTTTATCTAAACTGGCCCTAAGTGTAAAGTGAAATAAATAAGACTTGGACCACTAATGATAATTTTCTGGAAATGATTATATATGTTGGTACAATTGGTTTAGCTTGACATAAAACAGGTGAATATTATTTAAACTTATGTTACCTCTTTCTTGTGTGTAACCCTGTAAAGTAAGAAAGTTTCTAGTCAAAGTAGGAGTAGCTTAGAAGTACAAGGCTAGAAAGGAGATTGAATGAAATATATCTGAAAGTTATTCATGCATTTTTCAGGTTGCAGAAGTCACTATCATGCTCAAAGATCTTTCCAACTTAAGTATCCCCACCTAGTAGGATAAGGTTTTATTGTTGTTGTTGGTTCCAACATAAGTATACAGGCTCATTTATTTTCTAATATAGGGTGGTTAAATTCTTATGTAAATCTAATAGCATGTTAGAAGGTAAAACTGGGTGTGTCCTTTTTTCCTTGAAACTTTTTCTAATGATATATTTTAAGAAGATTTTGGACCTTTTGGCAGGAATAAAGAAGTTAGGATGTTATAATAGTTTCACAGTTTTTTGGAGGAAAGTATTTCCAAAGGTGTTCTTTGCTCTTCCTTTACAATCAATATGGTGGGTCAGACAGATTGTCGTTTTTTATTTCTGTTATTGCTCTAATGTCCAGCTCTTGAATTGCTCATCTATGTTCTATGTAACTGCTATTTACTCCACAAATAATGTGAACGTTTTTTTCTTCAACCATCTTTTAGCCAGTTGACTTAATATTTTCCTTTGTTTTTTCCTGAGGTTTCTTCCTTTCCCTATTGTACCTAGTCATTTCTTTCTAATATCATATTCATATATTTGGTTTAAATGCTCAAGTAACAATTTTATTTGAATAGTAGCTAGGAAACATGATGAGTTTTTTAATTATAGTTAATGTTTAGATGAATTTTCTTTATCTTTTTAATGGATTTGAAAAGCATTTATTCAAGGGGAGCCTTGGAGTACGGTTGAGTTGTCTCTATGTGAACAAGTCATGGAATTAGTCATTGATGTAATTATCAGGTTTGACTGCCTTTTTCTAGATCTTGCATTAATGTGGGTGTTAGTGCACTTGGCTGTCCTTGGAAAGTATTTATTCAAACATCAAAGATAGAAGAGCAGTATAAAGCAGGATAGCGAATTTATTAAACAACTGATGCAACAAAAATAAAGGAATGTACAGAGCAGCATAGTCTCATGCATATCCCTAAGGGAACCCTTCCTATTCTCCTAAGGAGATAATTAGTGTTGCAGAAGCCAAAGATGTTTGAGATGTATGTTACTGCCTGTACCTGAATTATCAATAGCTAGTTGGATTTTTTGTGTTGCCATTTGGCAAATGAGGATAGCATTTTGTTCAATTTTCTCCACTTCCTTAAGATTTTTGAAGATGTATTGTCAGAGATATTGATTTCCCCATAAAAGAGTGATAACAATTCACATGATTGGATTTGATTGTGATTATGGTTATTTCCTTTACTCTTCTTTGACGAGATCCGTGTATTTTGTATTCCTTACATATCCACTCAGCACTATCCCGATGGTGTATTTCCCATCGCAAGAAGGCAAGGGAAATTGTTGAAACATGGGATAAATTGTTCAATGGTTCGCAGAAAGAGCAGCGTGTCTCTTTTCTGTACTTGGCTAATGACATCTTGCAAAATAGTAGGCGAAAGGGAAGTGAGTTCGTAAATGAATTCTGGAAAGTTCTTCCTGGAGCTCTGAGAAGTGTTTATGAAAGTGGTGATGAACAAGGAAGGAAAGCTGTGACGAGACTCGTAAGTGTTACGCTCTTCTGCTATAAGTTCTGTAAATCAGTTGTGTCACACTTAATATAGTCAGCATCTTCATTCTATGCTTGTATTTTAATTCTGTAGATTTGTGGCTTGGCTCGGGTAATATCTTGTCTTCTTCCTTCTTTGGGATTTCTCTCTGATTAAAATTTCAATATCGATTTAATTGGTATGGTTGAAAGATATTTAAATTTTCATGTTAAGGAATATATATATATATATATATATATATATATATATATATATATATATATATATATATATATATATATATGAGGGCTAGAGGCCCAAAACACAGAAGAAACTAACAAAGTCCACATTAAAGTATCTAATTCACTACTAATAAGGTTTTTTTTCTTTATTTTTGTGTGGGGGTGGTGGGGGCCACCGGGGGGTGTTAAATAACACTGGATTAAGCTTTGGTGAAATTATTTTGTTCTGAATAAAATTTGGCAATATTTACATTCCAGTATTTGAGTTGTAAAAGTGTATGCTTTCCTCCCTTGAATTCAGGTGATATTTTACCAGGACCCTTGTATTTTGTAATGGTATTTTACCTTTTCATTTTAATGATTCTGTTAATGTTGTAGATAGTGTTGTCAAGACCTAAACCGAATCCTCATACTTCTTCTGTTGAAATAGCTCCCTGTTTACATATAGCTCTGCCTCATCTTCAACACTAAATCAAGGGAGTTGTCCAGCATGATATCAATACTAGCAGTGTCCTAGTCACATCAGGATCTAGATTTTATGTCTCACTACTTGTCTGTTGTGGGTCACATTCTCGCCAGTCCATTTAATTCCCATATCTCATACAGAAACCTCTGTTTTCAATTGATGTTTTTCTTTCGCTGTAGAAAAAGAAATTTATTAAAGAGAATAGAGAGAGGACAAGATACCTTCCCAAGAAGAAAGAAAAAGAAATTCAGCAGGTCCTATGACTGAGGCATTTAGCAAGGCATGCCAATTTGTATGCAATTCTAAGAGAGAAATAACTCTTAAGAACCCATCAGTAGAGCACTACAAATAATTTTAAAAAATAGTCTTCGTTTAAATTTTGTTTAATTAGGGTTATTTTATCTTGGCTTACATTCCTTTACTGTCAGAAACACTAGTGAATAGAAAAATCTGAGCATTTCTACATAATATCTTCAGTTTATTCTAATGTCTCAATTGTCTTTTTTCTCGTGGGTCTAATTTTTTACACTATCATTGTATTTCTGTTCTGCTGCTAATGGACATAAGGTTGAGTGGAGCTAGCTTTGGCAATTCATTCGTTATAGTGATGAAGACTTGGTCATAAATAATTCTTTCTTTGTGGATTTCTGTTTTAGTTACTTGTGTCACTGTTATATGGTCCTGATGCACTAGAGAATCCTTTTTGTATAATTGATCTCATATAGTAGGAGGATAAGGCTATAAATGTGTTTTTTTTCCAGCCATGTCATGTTAGCTATGTCAGTTTCTTTTTATTATTATTAATGGTGATGAAATGCCATTGATCTTATCAGTTGTTTTGATGTTAGTTGTATCATTTTGTAAATGTCTCTTTTTTCTGATGACTTTTTCAGGTTGACATATGGGAGGAGAGGAAGGTTTTTGGTTCCCGAGGTCAGGGTCTTAAGGATGAAATTATGGGTACGCGAGGTCAGGGTCTTAAGGATGAAATTATGGGTAAGAGTCCACCTCCATCCTCTACAAGCAATGGAAAGAGTTCAAATTCTATTAAGATGGTGAAGAGAGATGCCCACTCAGTGAGAATTGTAAGCAACTAGCAGCATTGTTTTCTGATGTTTCTATATTAAGTACATAAGGAAAGTGGAGAATCACACCTTAAAAGCTAGCTATTAAGGACCATTCTCCTTAAATATGTCAAGTATTTCATACTACTCGATAGTCGATTTGGGACTTTGGGCACCCTATAATACCCAAATCCCTAACAATACACTGGCCCTAGGGAACTGACGTCCACACGGCTTCACTCTATTGACACTGACCCACCGGTAGCCACTCGGTTATCAGCTATCAGTATTTAGTGTTTACCTTAATCCATTCTATAGGCAGCCTTTTTGTGCGTCCGACATCCTTTCTCTGATAACATTGTTAAGTACCTAAGGAAAGTGGGGAACTGCATCTTAAAAGCTAGCTATTAAGGGGAAAGAACTACTCTCCTTAAATACAACATCAAGTATTTCATACTATTCAATGTGGAACTTTGGGCTGCCTATAATACCCAAGTCCTTAACTATCTATTGCCAAGTAGATGTTTTTTGATATGTCTGATCCTGAGGTGTCTCATTTCTCTGTCATTATCATTGCAGAAACTGGCTATTGGGTGTTTGCCTGAAAAAATACTGACAGCTTATCAGGCTGTTCTCGATGAAAATACCAGTGAGGAAGCTGCCTTAAACAAGTGTGATGCTGCTGTACGAGATATGGGTAAACTTGTTGAAGATGTTGATAATACATTGGCTCAAGGTAAGAACGATTGCTTGAAAACTTCAAAAAATTATGCCTGTTTCTCTCCCTTCGAATTCCTTTGCCCTAGACGGCCTAAACATTTTATGCCCCTTTCTCTATATTGACTGAAGCTAACATTTGCATCCAGAATAACAAATATTTAAATTTGTTAGCATCCATTATATGATGATAAATCTTTTTGTTTTTGCCTTTTCTTTCCTTTTTCTTTTTCTAATTTTATATATATATATATATATATATATATATATATTTCTGTCTGTTTTTTTTTGTTATATTTTATTTTTCTTGGTCCAACTTCTGTAGTGCCATTTGTTGATGGTTTTAATTTTGGGATTTGGATGGATGGGTATCATAACTGAAATACATATTTTGAAACAAAACGGCAAATTGATGACAATTACAGGCTTGGTGGTGAGTCTTGTTGCTTTCTTCTTTAGGCTGCAAAAACACAAACTTTGCTTTGACATTTCTTATATATCACCTTGCTGTGAGATGCTGATAATTCTCTCTTATGTGCTCGATCCATGTTGTAGTTCTACACTGCCTTGAGATGAAGACCTATTAACCTTTATAAGAGCTTGGGCATTTCTAGCCTCATGAGCTAGCTTTTACCGTTGTTAAAATTATGAAGATACTTGTTTCAACTTTATCTTCTGGTATCAATTAAGGATTTGTGAATATCTGCAAATATATTTCTTTTGTTCTATCACTCTTTGGTATACCAACATTACCTTTTTTGAAGATAAAACCATACGTCACCTCTCTAGTTGACCCTAATGGTAATATTGATCACCTTAAAGCTGGATTCGTTACACAGGGTTAGCTTCAGACATATATGCACTTGATCAGCTTAAAGTTGTTTTTGTTTACATTTTTCTTTCCATGGAAGCTATAAGTCACTAGCCGCTATATCCAGGGAATCAATGGCAACTGGTTAATCCCATCAATGCTGATGCTATATTTGTGTAACCCGAACAGTTACTGGATTTGTATAATGGGCTAGTGGGATTGGAAAATCTACCAGTGAACTCGAATAGTATAGGATGATTCTTTATAATGGTGTAGATGGATTAGCCAGAACTTTTTAAGGGACCCAAACCTAACTGAGCCATGTGGATTTAACTGGTTCTAATTTTATTTTGTCCTAAAACTGACCTATGTGCACCCCTTGCTATATCATTTGGATATTTATGTTGCCTTTCTTCATTGATCATGATGAGGAAATATACATGGAATAACCACTTGGGTTTATTTCTCAGGGAGAGTTAGGGTTGGTGTGAAAATTGGGAGATTCACTTTTTGCAGGCTGATATACTTCCCAGGTGGCCAAGAGCATGGTTTGGAAAATTTTGTACTATTATCCAAGTTTCTGACATGAAAAAAAAAAGTGGTGATGATCACTGAGTGCTTATCAACATTACAGGAATGACTTGATTGAAGAAGCATTTTTTAGCACTTTCACACTAAGGATTTAGAGACATGAATAATAGACTGCAAACATAGCGATAGTCCTGGATTCTAACAGCAAATTATTGCCAGATCAAGCAGGGTCTTATGCTAGATAGATTTCAAAGAATAGTGGGGAGGTTAAATTATCTCACTATTGTTAGACTTGATATTTCATATTTCATTAGTGTGTGTAATCCGTTTATGCAGTCCCCCATGTCTGATTATTGGGATCTTGTTATGCGGATTTTGATTATATCAAGAAGGCACGTGGTTGATGTATATTGTGCAGAGTCCATTTATTTAGTCCCGAAGTTGTTAGGTATCATTCTGTATATGGGGATGGTACACTATTGAGGTGGTCTACATCTGAGAATTGTGTCTCTATTGGTGGTAACCTTGTGTCTAGGAAGAGCTAGAATCAAGACATCGATCAAGTGGGGATTGAGCATCAATCCATGGCTTAAACTACTTAGAAGCTAATATGGATCAAACAATTGCCTCCAGAGTTAAAATTTGGGTCGGTTGCTTAAATGAAGTTGTTTCGTGTGAATAAAGCAGCATGGCATATTGCTTCCAATTCAATATCTAATTGAAGAACTGAACACAGCGGCTGATTGTCCCTTTATCAGGGATAAGGTGGTATCCAAGGAGATTGTCACCGTGGTTCCCATGATCAATTGGCAGTGGGCCTCAGAATGATTGCATTTGTTACAAGCTTGGTGTGTATGAACTATATGCTCTAGCTCGAGGGTTTATGTTGAGATTATGATGAGATTTGTTGAGAAGACTTTATATTTTGGTATCAATTAGGGATATTTAAATATTTGTAAATTTCAATCATGATTATGTGTAATGTTTCGGTGCTTAATGCATATAAATTCAGTACTAAGGAGTATCCTCAAACAATACACCTAAACAATCATCTCAAGTGGGGTTGAAGTTTGACCCATTCAATTTTTATTTTATTTTTTATTTTATTTTTTTTTCAGTATAGGCCCATTCAATTTAAATATGGTATTTGTATGTATCATATGGTTTTTGATGGGCCATCTGCAAATGTTCAGTTTTGGAAACTTCATGTTCTAGATCTCTAGTCTTGGGCAATAGGAAACTGGAGTCCCACATCACCCGGAGATAAGGCCTAGATAGATAGTCTTTAACTATGAGTTTGTGTAACCAAACAGTTATTCAAGTGTTTTTTTCCCCCAATTTATTTGGCTAACAGTCACAAGTATTTCCCTTCTCAGCATTTCTATCCAAAATCGCAATATTTATTGTCGTAATATACTTCCATGTTTTGTTAGGTCATTTGAAGAAATGTGCATGGCTTCTCTTCAAACAATAGAACTTTTATCTAATTCTATTCCAAGAGACAAGTATTTAATATTTGTTGGATATTTCATCAGGGAACCAACTGGGATCCACTTTGATGAATGACTTGCAAGAGCAGGAAAAGGAGCTTAAACAATATATGGAGCAGCTTGAAAATGCTGAGGCTGCGAGGATTTCTTTGCTTTCTCAGCTTAAAGATGCACTGCTGGAACAAGTATAGTAGTTTCTACAAATATGATTGAATTAAAATACCGAAAACTAGTAACTGCTTACTAATATAAAGCTTTTCAGGAATCAAGGCAAGACATTGTTCGCAGCCAGTTGCTGGTAAGAACTTGTCTTTTGTTACTGACTTTATCCTCTATGTCTGTCAGTGTCATACTGTTTTGGGCTTTTCATGTATTACTACTATTATTATTATTATTATTATTGTTATTGTTATCGTTATTGTTATCGATGGTTTAACCATCTTGTCTAAAGCTTAAGCTCTCTTGTGTGGAGGGGCATGATTGGTTTGTATATCAAATTTTCCCCCTTGTGCAAGAAGAGTGTATAGTGGATTTGAAGTATGAATAATGCACACCTATCTTTGGACATAAGGCTATGTTTGTTTATAGAGACAGGACACTGAGACATAAAATCATGTTTGACAGAGGAGACATGGACAGAGACAGTGTGTCCAGAGACACTGAATTAGTGTATTTTGTGTCCATCCTGACAGGAAGGACACGGGGATACTAACAAGGAATACAACTTATTTTTCATTCTTTTTTTCATTATTTTTGTCAATTTTTCATAATTATATTTTTTTATTATTATATTTTTCATCTCAAATTTTTTGAATGAAAAAAAAATGAGAATAAATTAGATTTTCATAATTTGTTCTAGTTTATTACCAAACAGAATACAAGAACACAATTTTATGTCTCTGCCCATCAGTGTCTTGTCCTGTTCTGTTCTCAGAAACAAACGTAGCCTAAGTGTACACAATGCATATTACTAACTTTAATTTGTGCTTATGCTTCACATTTACTTAAGAATATTGAACAAAGATTGATTATTTGACCCCTTAATCATTGAGATTTTGAAAACTCATGCATAGCTGCTCTTTAAAAGGTTAAATTATTAAGTAGAGGAATATGAATGAATGGTTTTTATCTGGTAACTTCATTCAACTTTCCCTTGAGCATGAATGTACTATATGGTAATTCTCATGAATTTTGAAGATACGTTTGTCATGTGGATTTTTATTATTTTCTTTTGTTTTGAAACCAGATTATTTGGTCATTTCCATTGTTGTTGGATTAAATCTCCCATAAAACATGGTTTTGTAAATAGTCAAAGGACAGAAATACAAAGGGCACCAGGCTTTTTCATTTTGGTTTGAATAAATATAGAATTTTGTTTACATGACTTCTGGATAAAAGAATGGCAAATGAATGCATGAAACACGGGGAGGGTAGATATGTGTAGTCTTGCCCCTGCATGTGGAGAGTATATTTCCAAAATTAATCTTTTCCCAAAATTAATTTTTTTCCAAAATTAATCATAAAGGAATTAGGTAGTTCTTTAATATCTCATAAGCAACATTTCAATATCTTCATGCTGAAATGAATAGAGGGATCTCCGGATTAATGAACGATCATATATGCCTAGTTTTACGTTAGCAGCATATTCATTCCATGTTTTCAACATTTTATATAGCAAATTGATGGTTTTATTATTGTGAAGGTCGCCCGGGGACAAATTGAGAAAGCAGCTGGTATTCGGAAGCGGCTTAACCAAACTGCAGAAGCCACTCTACCACCAGTGCAATTAAACACCACCACCACTTCTCAGCCTACCTATGCCCAACAATCTATGTCATTTGCTTCATTCCAAACTACTGAAGATGATAACAAGAAGGCTGCAGCTGCTGCTGTTGCTGCTAAGCTTGCTGCATCTACATCCTCTGCTCAAATGCTTACCTCTGTTCTCTCTTCTCTTGTAGCTGAAGAAGCTGCCTCCATGAATGGTGGCTTAAGTTCTACTGGATTTGCATCAGGATTATTCAACCCTGAGAAAAGACCTAAACTTGAGAAACCTATGTCTGTTACTGATGTTAACTCTTCTGACATTGCAAGCTCTTCCTTTTTCTCTGCTCTACAACAGCCATCAGCCATAAACATGTCATCGGTCGGCTTGCAAACCATGTCTCAAGCCAATCAACTACAACCGACATTTGCTTCAGCACCCACACCCCCGCCTCATTCTCCTGCAAATCCACCATCAAATCAATATGTCCAATCAACAGGTTTGATGGTTGGGGGAGCAGTACCTTATGTTTATGGATCAGTTAACCTACCGCCTCCACCTCCTTTGCCTCCGCATGTGGCTATGGGGTTGTCAGTGCCCAGCTCTCAACCTCCACAGCAGCAACCACAGTCA
This sequence comes from Arachis hypogaea, assembly GCF_003086295.3. Lineage (NCBI taxonomy): Eukaryota > Viridiplantae > Streptophyta > Magnoliopsida > Fabales > Fabaceae > Arachis > Arachis hypogaea. Next base: position 86,953,627 of record NC_092041.1, read on the forward strand.
TCACCAGGAGGATTTTACAGGCCATCTAGCATAGGATTTTATGGGCAAAGCCACCCATCAACGCCACCACCAGTACCTAGGCAGTGAGCATTATCTGAACACACCACCAGCCGACACTGCGGCAAAAAATTGTTTCTAGTTCCTCTGGGAAATCTATGTAGGCTGAGGATTTTCCAGAATCTGTGTAATAATGTATATTATTAGAAAATTAGAAGTGGCTAGAGTTTATAATTAATCTGTAGCATTTTACACCCCCTTTCCTGCCAATTTTCTTTTACCTACTGCTTGAATTCTGAGCCGCAGGCTTCGACATTGTGACGATACTTGAGATCAGCCATGCCCATTACTGTTGAAAACAGAACTTCAAGGGGTCCTTACTAGTGCTGAAAACACTACGGCGCCTGTGGACCTCGTTTTGTTTCCTTGATGCTGCTATGGGGTAATGGCGTAAGGCATTAGCAGCTATTCTTATTCACCTCTAGATGGATGCCGATTATCGATTCTCCATGAACTTTAATGTCATCATCATTGTGAGCAAAGTATTAGAGTATTTCGTAGGTGTTGGATGTTAATGTAGACTGTAGAGTAATATTTAATTGACCGGAAGTTTATATTTATATTCATCCATTTGGAATTTAGGATAAAGAGGTGGTGCATTTTCGAAGTGGCGATTCGCGAGTTGCAAGGAAAATATAGGCCGACAGTAGAGGAAAATATTTATATGATCTCATTATTCTCGTCCGTGCTTAATGTCATACACTCATACACATGATTGAGTCATGAGTGATTAAAACGAGTCTCACCTGAATTGACGGAATATTAAAAACTTTGGAGAGCACTCTATCAATCAAAACTTGGGTTTCCTGGTCAGATATAACCATGAATCCGTTAATATAAAATGGATGAAAATAATACTTACATAGCTAAATATTTGTCGATCAAAATAAATCAATAATGAAATAGAATATATGAAGTGTTCTTCTATCAATCAAAAAGGTTTCTTGTTAGAACATAAAGCGAGCGATAGTAATATCTAAAATTTATATGAAGTAGAACAATAATGAATAATGTGTATTCCTTTTCTTTCCCAAAGTGATGCAAATTTCTTTATTGCTAATCTAAATAAAACATTTCTCTTTAAATTATTATTTCTGTTATTATTAACATATTAATATATAACTCTAGTATAAAGTATATTTAGATAACTATATTTACAACAAATCCAAATATTAGTCATTGTTAACTTTTATTGTTTATCGAGTTAGTAAATAATTAAGTAACTCTCAATAAAATATTATTAATTGATATGTAATGTTAATGTGATGAAAATAAAGTTCTGCAAGAAAAAAAAATTAACATAGACATAAAAAATCAACTAATGTATACAAACATGCATTTTGTATTTTAAAAAAAATATGATTATATAGACATAAACATGTTGGCAAAGATGGGTTTGGGGGCAGAAAGAGGGGATGGGTCAGAGAGTGTGCGCACAACGTCTAAGTCAATTTTAGTTAATGGTTTGTCGACTAAGCCAATCATAATAGAAAGGGGGTTGAAGTAAGGTGATTTGATTTCTCTCTTTTTATTTGTTTTGGTTGTGGATTTGTTGAATAGAATGATAATAGAGGCAGTTAGAAAGGAGCGTATCAACCCTCTATTGTTGGGGGTGGGATAATTGTCCCATCTCTAATATGTAAACAATACTATTCTGTTCTGTCTTTTGTATGAGGACTCCATTTGTAACTATCAGAGGTTGCTACGATGCTTTGAGGTGACGTTTAAGTTGAGTATTAATTTTAACAAGTCTAACTTGATTCCCATCAACCATGAGCAAGAGTAAGTACAACAAATGTGTACTCTGTTGGTTTTAAGTCGGCGGAACTTCTGGTAACATACTGGGAATATCGTTGGGCATAAATTTGTGAGGAAAATTTGGAATATCGTTGGGCGTAAATTTGTGAGGAAAATTTGGAAGCTTGATATTGATAAAGTTGAAAAGAAGTTGTCGTTATGGAAAGGAGTGAATCTCTAAAATAGTCCCTCAGATTTACGATGTTCACCATTTTAGTTTCTTAAATTCAAAATTCAGTATACTGGTCCCCGAGATTCAGCTCTGAGCATCATATTAGTCTATGGACCCTTTCTAGCACTGAATTAGTGAATGAAGTGCTGAACTAGCTCTGATTTGTCACTCTAGATACATGGCTAAACAACGGCGTTCTCTTTTGGAACTTAAACAATAAAGAACGAGAAGACGAAGAAGAGTTTATATGATGTGGCAGATGTGCAAATCGTTTTTTCTTTCCTCATTCTCCAAAACAACCTCGTATTTGCTTTGCTTAAATGCCAAAACGAACAAACACCATTTAGCCCTGTGGCTAGCATGGCAAGTCAAAGCTAGCTCGGTATTCCATTTTTTGACTCAACATTGTAAAAGGTCCAAAGACCAATATGGTGCTTTCAACTGAATCTCGGAGACAATTACAATGAATTTCGAATTTGAAGGACTAAAATAGTGAAAGTCGTGAATCTTAGGAACCACTATGAGAATTTAGTCGCAAAAGTCTTAAACAAAGCGTATAAGTTGGTTTAGATCAAAGCTATAATAAATAGTCTGCTAAATTATTATTTGAGTATTTATTGAATGCCAGCTAGAGTAGTAAAGAAGCTTATAGCCTTGCAACGGAGGTTATTCTGGGACAAGGAAGATGGCGAGGTTGCACGACCTTAAGTTAGGTGCGAGATGATACATGCACGAAAAAAGTTAGGTGGTCTGAGGGTTGGAAACGCAGTGATTTGGAATATAATCTTTCTTTTTAAATGGTAGTGGAGATTTGTGAAGGAAGAGTGCTCTTTGTGAAAATAAATAGTTTGTTCACGTAATAATTTGGATCCTCATGAGTTTTAAATACATAGAAGCTATCGAATAAATGGTGAACCATGAAGAGATATCTATAATTTGCAAATAAAGAATCAACATGTGAGGGACAAATTAATTGTTAGAACAGTCATGGTGTTAGGGGATGGGATGAAAATGAAGTTCTAGGAGGATACCTAGCTACAGACTAAAAATTTAAAGGCTGCTTTTCCAAGGTTGCATTCGGTATCTACTCAACGAAGATCAGTTATATGAGAATATGGATTTTAGGTTGGTCTAGATTGGGAGTGGAGTTTTCTATAAAGGAAGGATTTATATTTATGGAAGATGGACCTTTTGAATCAGCTTCATGGAAGATTACCTTTTGTTAGGTGGCAACTCCGATAAGGTCAAAAGCTCGGAAAAAGTTAGATCGACTTTTATATCATGAGAAAGTATAAAGGAACAACACATATAATAAATATAATAAATAATGTGAACAACGGATTAAAAAAAAAAATAACGTAAAACTAATTTTAAAATTAAAAATCTATTAAAAAAAACACTACCTTAACTAACCCTAATTTTACTCTGTAAAATCTTCTCCTTCTCTCCCTAGTCGCACTTCCCATCTCTCATTAGCCGTTGTCCAGCATCCTTCGTCGCGCCGCACGGATTCCTCCTTGCGCCGCCCCCACCACGGTCATGCCATCACAGCTCCCAGTATCTTCCGTCGCGCTGCACGGATTCCTCATAGTGCCGTCCCCACCCCGTCGCGCCATCACAGCTTCCTCTCCGGCGTGCCGTAGCAACCACCGACCATGCAAGCGCAGCCGTCGTTCATCCTTTTCTCCTCTGTGTCACGTCGCGTGTTCCGGACGAAGACGCGCCCACCTCGTCACACCATCACAGCTTCCTCCACTGCGCGTTACAGCAACCACTGATCATGCAAATGAAGCCGTTGTTCATCCTCTTCTTCTCTGCGTTGCGCCGCGCAGTTGCAGCCCTATTGGTGTGCTGCAACAGTAGCAACGTTTCCAAATATGCAGTTCATAATATATTCCTTATGAAGAGTAAAGATCGTTGTAATGCATTTTCTAATCAATGATTATTCTATCTTCATAAATCTTGATGACAATATTTGATATTCTATCTTATACTTGATGAAATTCGGGAAAGTCATAAGCAAATACAAACAGAAATGACAAAAAGCAATGATGATGATGATTAACTGAACTAGCCCCTTTCTCATAAAAATAGACTAGAATCCAAAATACACTTTGGTAGAACGATTAGTTTATGTTCATTGGATTTAAGTAGATATAATAAAATTTATTGGATATTTATTTTATTAGGTATGGGAATGATTATTTTTATTCTAAAATAGATATTTATTTAATTTAGATTGAATTTAAGTAGATACAATGAAATTTGCTGGATGTTGTGAATGGTTATTTTTATTTTAAACTGACAATTTGATGGAGAAGAAGTTCGATGGCGTTGAGGCTGGCTGGTGAGGGAGGGACCGACGACGTAATTAGGGTTTGAGGAGGGGATATATAGTGGTAAAAAGGTTAAAAAGTGAGTAAACACCCAACCCGGTCCCTGTCCATATCAAATTAGGACAACGCGATTCCTCACAAAAAAAGTAACCCACGCCGGTCCCTGTCTATGCATAAAATAACTCATCACACCCCCTCTCATGTATTCCCGTCCGTAGACAGGGACCGGCGTGGGTTACTTTTATGGTGATGGATCGCGTTGTCCTAATTTAAAATGGACACGGACCGAGTTGAGTGTTTACTTAAAAAAATATTAAAATTAGTAGTGTCAAAAAATATTACAAATTTTTTATTTTTTATTAAGATATAATTAGTTAAAAATATGACACTTCTATATGTTGAATATTTTAAATATGATACTTCTCGATATTCATCCGATACAGTAAATCAGTAAAAGTGTCCGCACTTCATAATTGATATAATATAGAAAAAATATGTATTAAAATATTGAATTATTTGTTATATTGACACATTGTGCAATAAATACAAATAATGCAACATAAGTGTTAAAGATATAAAAGATAAGAGAAGATTGACGGAAAAGAATGACACAAAAGTAAAAAAATTGATAATACATAATAAAATTAGTGAATATTACTTTGGTCATAAGATGTTTCACGTTGGCTATGCGAAAAGATTTTAATAAAAAGAATTGGTAAAATATCTAATATACCCTTAGTAACGAACTAGTTATATTCGAATTTTCTATTAACTTTTTTATTTTTTACCGGCCAGCAGCTACGAAGCAAAGTTAGGTTCTAGACTTTTCAAAGAAAACAAAATCTGATATAAGAGAATAATAAATTTGTTAATAATAAAAAAATTAATTTTTTCATAACAAAAAATATTTTTTTTATGAATATTAAACTTATTTTTATATGGTGATTAATTTTTTGTGTTAAGGTAATATAATTGTATAAAATAAGTTCTATATTTATATTATTAAAATCTTTTAACTTTTTGAATTTATTGAAAAATTAATATATTTAGGTGAATTTTTTTAATATATTAATTTTAATAAATTGAATAAGAATTAATTTAAAAATGAAAGAATATCATGGCTTAATTTTTTTTTATAAGAAAAAAATTGGATATTTTTGTTGAAAATTGACTTTTTATTGAAAAATTTTGGATATTGCTGTAGGTGGAATAGGTCTAATATATAAGATGGATCATAAGTTATAACTAAAAATAGAATACGTGTTGAACACTATATGTGTGCCATGCTTGGACGAATCTTTGACGACGCTGTAGTAACATCCTTGCTTATCCCATTATCAAAAAATAATATTAGACAAAACACCACTTTTATTTCTATACTTACTAAAAATAATTTCTAAAATATCAATTGTAGTAAAATTTTAAAAATTAATCAATTAGTCTTTATATAACTTTTTTATAATATTAAATTTGTAATATTTTTTGACGCTACTAATTTTAATAATTTCTTTTGAGTAAACACCTAACTCGGTCCCTGTCCATTTTAAATTAGGACAACGCGATCCTTCACAAAAAAATAACCCACGCCGGCTTGTCTATAGACGGGGATACATAAGAGGGGGCGCTATGAGTTATTTTATGCAGAAATAGGAATCGATGTGAGTTATTTTTTGGTGAAGGATTATGTTGTCCTAATTTGATATGGACAGGACCAAGTTAAATATTTACTTGTTAAAGAGTGGATGATTAAAGTGTAAAAGGTAAAAGTAAAATTTTTTTAAAAAATAATTTATAATAGACTATTTTTTTAAAATTTTTTATAGACAAAGAATACAATCTATTATTCATATTATTTATGATCTCTATTGTCTATCTAACAGAATTATTATATTGTAATGTGAAATGTCTCGTTAAGTAGGAACAGAGAATCCTTCGACACTCGACAGTAAACATTATTGAGATTATTCGTAATTTATTTGTGAGTAAAGAAATTTGGTAGAGGGTTGTGGTTATGCAGGAGTAATGAATAATAGGTAGAGTACCTTGAGTACTCTAGTTTTTTTTATCTGTTTATGATGATAATAAGCTCAACCTTTAATTTTTTTTTTAAATGTATGATTATATTATTATAGAATTATTCTGTTATTGTAAGTTTAATTGTTTTAATAGTTAATTAATTTGTTAAAAAAATTACAAAGTAAATAATTTGAATTGGTTAATTCACTCGTGAGTTTAAATAAATATCGGATGGTTCGAATTTTATCTTGTATATACAATAGTTTATTAGTTAGCGATGAATCTTTTAGTAGAGTTTTGATTCACGATGAATTAGTTATTGGTTGGAGTATTTAAAATCATACTAATTTCAATTAGAACATATTTTATTTTTAACAAACTGCATGGACTGTATCAGATTTCGAATCTGCTTTTCAAAAGCGAATCAATCTCATCTATTATTATTATTATTATTATTATTATTATTATTATTATTATTATTATTATTATTATTATTATTATTAGGTTTAATTATTCTGTTAGTCTTTATAGTTTCATGAAATTTTCAATTACGTCCCTATACTTTTTTTTAATTAGGTCCCTGCACTAATTTTTTTTCAATTAAGTCCCTCTTAGTAGTAATTGGCTTAATTTTATAGGGACCCAACTGAAAAAAATTGGTACAGTGACCTAAATAAAAGAAAAAAAAATATAAGAACCCAATTAAAAAGAAATTTAGTGCAAAGACTCAATTAAAAGGAAAAAAAGTATAGGGACCTAATTAAAAATTTCGTAAAATTATAGGAACCAACAAAGTAATTAAACCTTATTATTATTATTATTATTATTATTATTATTATTATTATTATTATTATTATTATTTAGTAAGCATTTTTGTGAATATAAAATGAGATTAATTTATTTATTTGTTTTATTAGCTTAAAGTTACTTCTATTTTTAATAATAAAATATTAATTTTTTAAAAATCGAATAACAAACTTTCCAAACCGCAATAATTTGGATCAAATTAGATCAAATTTAAATGTTAAATCAAAGCGATGCATTTCAAAGAGAAACAAATTATTTATTTTAAATTGAATTGATTTTTATTTAAAATTGATACAAATCATACTATAAACATAATAGTTTTTGATCTGTCAAGTCAAAGGATATTGCAAAAAATAAAAAAATATAAAATAATATATAAAAATATATAAATATATAGTGTTTAATTTTTGTGTTTTCAAAATATTTTTTAAACTTTGAAATTTTTTTGAGAGATCAAATTAAACATTAAATGGTTAAATTTATAAATTTATAATATTTTAGTTTGTATTTTATTTGGCTGCGTTTGGTTTTGAGAACAAGACACTGAAAACAAAACACAAAGAATAGAGATATAAAAATTAATATTTTTATATTTTGTTTGGTGATTGTTCTGATAGTTACTTGAAATGGTGATTAGGGCAAGAACGTGAGGTCCAAATTCTTTCTGAGGCACCGTCTGAGTTATACTGGTGTCGAGTTGCCACCGTCCCAAGTTTCTTGAGAGGAGGTGGGAGGTGCCAGGGTGGTACCTGCAAAAAACTCCGATACTTAAGTTTACAAAGGATTTAGGCATGTTTTTTGTAGATTGGATTTTAAATATACCTGAGAGTCTTAGTGTATTTATAGTAGAAAAGATAATCACCTTTTTGGAGTAGTTCTACCGTAAGTGGTGGATAACCGTTCCCTTTTCCTAGGGAAGTTGTTAACATCTCCCTTCTAGATAAGTAGGAGATATCTTAGGAGTTAATTACTTATTCAGATAAGTAAGGCTGAACTGCTGTCGTCGCACCCGACCTTTATAAGGTTGGGTAGGAGTGGCTGGCGTTTAAACGCCAGTTTTCCTTCTTCACTGGGCGTTTTGAATGCCCAGCCTTTTTCTGTGTAATTCCTCTGCTGTATGTTCTGAATCTTCAATTCTCTGTATTTTTGACTTGAAAAGACACAAATTAAAACTTTTTTTTTTGGATTTTTAATAATCAAAATGTAACTAAAATCAAATAACAATGCATGCAAGACACTAAACTTAGCAGTTTGTATACCATTGACACTAACAAAATGAGAATGCATATGAAAAACAACAAAATACTCGAGACAAGAGAATTTAAAGATCAGAACAAGGAGATCATCAAGAACAACTTGAAGATTAAGGAAGACACATGCATGAATGCAAGAAGAATAGAAACATGCAATTGACACCAAACTTAAAATGAGACACTAGACTCAACAAGAAACATAAAATATTTTTTTATTTTTATGATTTTGTAATTTTTTGGATTTTTCGAAAATTAAGTGGAAAAGAAAATAAAGGTATCAAAATTCTTAATGAGAATTCCAGGAATCATGCAATGTTAGTCTAAAGCTTCAGTCTAAAGGAATTAGACATGGCTAGCCAAGCTTCAGCAGGACATTGCATTCAAGAGCTAAATTGATGAGAATCAATCAGCTTTGGTGATGATAAGAACATCACCTTGAAACACTAGAATTCATTCTTGAGAACTCTGAAGAAAAATACCAAATCTAAGCAACAAGATGAGCCGTCAGTTGTCCAAACTCAAACAATCCCCGGCAACGGCGCCAAAAATTTGGTGCACGAAATTGTGATCATCAATGGCGCCATCAACATGGTACGCTCAATTGCAATCTCAACTATTTATCACAACTTCGCACAACTAACCAGCAAGTGTACTGGGTCGTCCAAGTAATAAACCTTACGCGAGTAAGGGTCGATCCCACGGAGATTGTTGTTATGAAGCAAGCTATGGTCACCTTGTAAATCTTAGTCAGGCAGATTTAAATGGTTATGGATGATATACGAATAAGGCATAAAGATAGAGATACTTATGTAATTCATTGGTGAGAACTTCAGATAAGCGAATGGAGATGCTTTGTCCCTTCCGTCTCTCTGCTTTCCTACTGTCTTCATCCAATCCTTCTTACTCCTTTCCATGGCAAGCTGTATGTTGGGCATCACTGCTGTCAGTGGCTACAATCCCGTCCTCTCAGTGAAAATGTTCAACGCACCCTGTCACGGCACGGCTAATCATCTGTCGGTTCTCAATCAGGTTGGAATAGAATCCATTGATTCTTTTGCGTCTGTCACTAACGTCCAGCCTTCAGGAGTTTGAAGCTCGTCACAGTCATTCAATCATTGAATCCTACTCAGAATACCACAGACAAGGTTTAGACCTTCCGGATTCTCTTGAATGCCGCCATCAATTCTAGCTTATACCACGAAGATTCCGATTAAGGGATCCAAGAGATAAACATTCAAGCCTTGTTTGCTTGTAAAACAGAAGTGGTTGTCAGGCACTCGTTCATAAGTGAGAATGATGATGAGTGTCACATAATCATCACATTCATCATGTTCTTGGGTGTAAATGAATATCTTAGAACAAGAATAAGCTAAATTGAATAGAAGAACAATAGTAATTGCATTAATACTCGAGGTACAGCAGAGCTCCACACCTTAATCTATGGTGTGTAGAAACTCCACCGTTGAAAATACATAAGAACAAGGTCTAGGCATGGCCGAGAAGCCAGCCCCCATGATCTAAGAACTAGACGTCCAAAGATGATCAAAGGATCTAAAGTGATCCCAAGATGAAAATACAATAGTAAAAGGTCCTATTTGTAGAGAACTAGTAGCATAGGGTTTACAAAAATGAGTAAATTAAATAAAAATCCACTTCCGGGCCCACTTGGTGTGTGCTTGGGCTGAGCATTAAAGCTTTCATGTGTAGAGACTTTTCTTGGAGTTAAACGCCAGCTTTTGTGCCAGTTTAGGCGTTTAACTCCCATTCTTGTGCCAGTTCCGGCGTTTAACGCCGGGCAGTTTTGAGCTGATTTGGAACGCCAGTTTGGGCCATCAAATCTCAGGAAAAGTATGGGCTATTATACATTGCTGGAAAGCCCAGGATGTCTAATTTCCAACGCTGTTAAGAGCGCACCAATTGGGCTTTTGTTGCTCCAGAAAATCCACATCGAGTGCAGGGAGGTCAGAATCCAACAACATCTGCAGTTCTTTTCAGCCTCTGAATCAGATTTTTACTCAGGTCCCTCAATTTCAGCCAGAAAATACCTGAAATCACAGAAAAACACACAAACTCATAGTAAAGTCCAGAAAAGTAAATTTTAACTAAAAACTAATAAAAATATAATAAAAACTAACTAAAACATACTAAAAACATACTAAAAACAATGCCAAAAAGCGTATAAATTATCCGCTCATCACCTACTCGGAATACCACAGACAAGGTTTAGACTTTCCGGATTCTCAAGAATGCTGGCAATGGATTCTAACTTATACCACGAAGATTCTGATTAAGGAATCCAAGAGATATTCATTCAAGCTTATTTGCATGTAGAACGAAAGTGGTTGTCAGGCACACGTTCATAAGTGAGAATGGTGACGAGCGTCACATAATCATCACATTCATCAGGTTCTTGGGTGCGAATGGATATCTTAGAATAAGAATAAGCGTGAATTGAATAGACGAACAATAGTACTTTGCATTAATACTCGAGGTACAGCAGAGCTCCACACCTTAATCTATGGTGTGTAGAAACTCTACCGTTGAAAATACATAAGTGATAAAGGTGTTCACTGGTTCCGGACCCAGAGAGGGAACCAGGGTAACCAAGACTCTGGTCTAAGGACTAAACGTCCAAAGATGAAAATTCAATAGTAAAAAGTCCTATTTATACTAGACTAGTTACTAGGGTTTACAGAAATAAGTCGAAGTACAAAAATCCACTTTCGGGGCCCACTTTGGTGTGTGCTTGGGCTGAGCTTGAGATTTACACGTGCAGAGGCTTCTCTTGGGGTTAAACGCCAAGTTGTAACGTGTTTTTGGCGTTTAACTCTGGTTTGTGACGTGTTTCTGGCGTTTTTCTCCAGAATGCAGCATGGAACTGGTGTTGAATGCCAGTTTGCGTCGTCTAAGCTCAAATAAATTATGGACTATTATATATTGCTGGAAAGCTCTAGATGTCTACTTTCCAACACAATGGTGAGCGCGCCATTTGGAGTTTTGTAGTTCTAGAAAATTCATTTCGAGTGCAGGGAGGTCAGAATCCAACAGCATCTGTAGTCCTTTTTCAGCCTCCTATCAGATTTTTGCTCAGGTCCCTCCAGTTCAGCCAAAAAATACCTGAAATCACAGAAAAATACACAAACTCATAGTAAAGTCCAGAAATATGAATTTTGCACAAAAACTAATAAAAACATCCATAAAAGTAGCTAGATCTTACTAAAAACTACTAAAAACAATGCCAAAAAGAGTATAAATTATCCGCTCATCACAACACCAAACTTAAATTGTTGCTTGTCCCCAAGCAACTGAAAATCAATTAGGATAAAAAGAAGAGAATATACTATAAATCCCAAAATATCAATGAATATTAGTTCTAATTAGATGAGCGGGACATGTGGCTTTTTGATTATGAATAGTTTTGGCATCTCACTTTATCCTTAGAAGTTTAGAATGATTGGCATCCATAGGAACTCAGAGTTCAGATAGTGTTATTGATTATCCTAGTTAAGTTTGTTGATTCTTGAACACAGTTACTTTTATGAGTCTTGGCCGTGGCCCTAAGCACTTTGTTTTCTAGTATTACCACCGGATACATAAATGCCACAGACACATGACTGGGTGAACCTTTTCAGATTGTGACTCAGCTTTGCTAAAGTCCCCAGTTAGAGGTGTCCAGAGCTCTTAAGCACACTCTTTTTGCTTTGGATCACGAATTTAACCACTCAGTCTCAAGCTTTTCACTTGGACCTTCATGACACAAGCACATGGTCAGGGACAGCTTAATTCAGCTGCTTAGGCTAGGATTTTATTCCTTTAGTCCCTTCTATCCATTGATGCTCAAAGCCTTGGAATCTTTTTATCCTTGCCTTTTGGTTTTAAGGGCTATTGGCTTTTTCTGCTTGCTTTTTCTTTTTCTTTCTCTTTTTTTTGCTATAATTTTTTTTCGCAAGCTTTATTATTCACTGCTTTTTCTTGCTTCAGGAATCAATTTTATGATTTTTCAGATCATCAATAACATTTCTCTTTTTCATCATTCTTTCAAGAGCCAACAATTTTAACATTCATAAACAAGAAGATAAAAAATATGCACTGTTCAAGCATTCATTCAGAAAACAAAAAGTATTGTCACCACATCAATATAATTAAACTAATTTCAAGGATGAATTCGAAACTCATGTATTTCTTGTTCTTTTGTATTCAAAATATTTTTCATTTAAGAAAGGTGAAGGATTCATGGAATTATTCATAGCCTTAAGACATGGTTACTAAATACTAATGATCATGTAGTAAAGACTCAAAACATAGACAAACATAAAGCATAAAATCGAAAAACAGAGAGATAAGAACAAGGAAGTTAAGGAATGAGTCCACCTTAGTGAGGGTGGCGCCTTCTTCTTGAAGGACCAATGGTGTTCTTGAGCTCCTCTATGTCTCTTCCTTGCCTTTGTTGCTCCTCCCTCATAGCTCTTTGATATTCTCTAATCTCATTGAGAATGATGGAGTGCTCTAGGTGTTCCACCCTTAATTGGTTCATGTTATGACTCAATCCTTCTAGAGAAGTGTTGAGTTGTTCCCAATAGTTGTTTGGAGGAAAATACATCCCTTGAGGCATCTCAGGGATTTTTTGATGATGAGTTTCCTTATGCGTCTCTTGAGATCCATGAATGGGCTCTCTTGTTTGCTCCATCCACTTCTTAGTGATGGGCTTGTCCTCTTCAATGAGGATGTCTCCTTCTATGACAACTCCAGCTAAGTTGCATAGATGGCAAATGAGATGAGGAACAGCTAGCCTTGCCAAGGTGGAGGGCTTTTCGGCTACTTTGTAGAGATCTAGAGAGATGACTTCATGAACTTCTACTTCCCCTCTAATCATGATGCTATGGATCATGATGGCCCGATCCACAGTTACTTCGGATCGGTTGCTAGTTGGGATGATGGAGTGTTGGATGAACTCCAACCATCCTCTAGCCACAGGCTTAAGGTCCAATCTTCTCAATTGAACCAGCTTGCCTTTTGAGTCTCTTTTCCATTGAGCTCCTTCCACACATATGTCCATGAGGACTTGGTCCAACCTTTGATCAAAGTTGACCCTTCTAGTGTAGGGGCGTGCGTCTTCTTGCATCCTAGGCAAGTTGAACGCCAACCTTACGTTCTCCGGACTAAAATCTAAGAATTTCTCCCGAACCATTGTAAGCCTATTCTTTGGGTTTGGGTTCATGCTTTGATCATGGTTCTTAGTGATCCATGCATTTGCATAGAACTCATGAACCGTTAAGATTCCGACTTGTTGAATGGGATCGGAGAGAACTTCCCATCCTCTTTTTTTAATCTCTTGTCGGATCTCCGGATATTCGCCCTTTTTGAGATTAAAAGGGACATCAGGGATTACCTTTTTCTTGGCCATAACTTCATAGAAGTGGTCTTGATGGGCTTTTGAGATGAATCTCTCCATCTCCCATGACTCAGAGGTGGAAGCAATTGCCTTCCCTTTCCTCTTTCTTGAGGTTTCTCTGGCCTTAGGTGCCATCAATAGTTATGGAAAAACAAAAAAGCTATGCTTTTACCACACCAAACTTAGAATGTTGCTCGCCCTCGAGCAAAAGAAGAAAGAATAGAAGAAGAAGAAGAAGATATGGAGGAGAGGGAGAGAGGTGTGGGTTTCGGCCAAGGGGGAGAAGATAGGGTAGTATTGTATGAAAATGAAGAAGGTTGGAGGGGTTTATATAGTGGAGGGAGAGGGGTTTGGGTTCGGCCATTTAGGGTGGGTTTGGGTGGAAAAGAGATTTTGAATTTGAAGGTAGGTGGGGTTTATGGGAAAGAGTGGATAGATGTGATTGGTGAAGGGGTAATGGGAAAGAGAGATTGAGGTGATTGGTGAAGGGTATAGTGTGAAGAAGAGAGAAGTGGGGTAGGTGGGGATCCTGTGGGGTCCACAGATCCTGAGGTGATCCTGTGGGGTCCACAGATCTTGAGGTGTCAAGGATTTCTCATCCCTGCACCTTTTAGGCGTGTAAAATGCCCTCTGTATGCAATCCTGGCATTTAATGCCAGCCTGTAGCTTGTTTCTGGCATTAAACGCCCAGATGTAGCCTGTTTCTGGCATTTAACGCCAGCCTGATGGTTGTTTCTGGCGTTAAACGCCAGCTTGGTGCTTGTTTCTGGCGTTAAACGCCAGACAGATGCTTGTTTCTGGCATTTAAACGCCAGACAGCTCTTCCTCCAGAGTGTGCTTTTTCTTCTGCTATTTTTGATTCTGTTTTTAATTTTTGCAATTGATTTGTGACTCCACATGATCATAAACCTAATAAAACATAAAAGAATCAATAGAAATATAGATAAATAAAAATTGGGTTGCCTCCCAATAAGCGCTTCTTTAATGTCAATAGCTTGACAGTGAGCTCTCATGGAGCTTCACAGATGTTCAGAGCTTGATGAGGGCCTTCCAACACCAAACTTAGAGTTTGATTGTGGGGGCTTTGTTTGACTCTGTATTGAGAGAAGCTTTTCATGCTTCCTCTCCATGGTTGCAGAGGAAGATCCTTGAACTTTAAACACAAGGTAGTCCCCATTCAATTGAAGGACTAGCTCTCCTCTGTCAACATCAATCACAGCTCCTGTTGTGGCTAGGAAGGGTCTTCTAAGGATGATGCATTCATCTTCATCCTTCTCAGTGTCTACGATTATAAAATCTGCAGGGATGTAAAGGCCTTTAACCTTCACTAACACGTCCTCTACCAATCTATAAGCTTGTTTTATTGATTTGTCTGCCATCTCTAATGAGATTCTTGCATCTTGTACCTCAAAGATCCCCAGTTTCTCCATTACAGAGAGTGGCATAAGATTTATACCTGACCTTAGGTCACACAGAGCCTTCTCAAAGGTCATGGTGCCTATGGTACAGGCTATCAAGAATTTACCAGGATCTTGTTCTGTTGAGGTAAAATTTGCTGAACCCATATATTTAGTTCACTAATGAGCAAGGGAGGTTCATCTTCCCGAGTCTTGTTACCAAACAACTTGGCATTCAGCTTCATGATGGCTCCTAGATATTGAGCGACTTGCTCTTTAGTTATATCTTCATCCTCTTTAAAGGAATAGTAGTTCTCAGAGCTCATGAATAGAAGAAGGAAGTTTAATGGAATCTCTATGGTCTCTATATGAGCCTCAGATTCTTTTAGGTCCTCAATAGGGAACTCCTTTCTGTGTGAAGGACGTCCCATGAGGTCTTCCTCATTGGGATTCACGTCCTCCCCTTCCTCTTTGGATTCGGCCATTTTGATTATATCAATGGCCTTGCACTCTCTTTTTGGATTCTCTTCTGTATTGCTTGGGAGAGTACTAGGAGGAGTTTCAGTGATTTTCTTACTCAGCTGACCCACCTGTGCCTCCAAGTTTCTAATGGAGGACCTTGTTTCGTTCATGAAACTTAAAGTGGCCTTAGATAGATCAGAGACTATGTTTGCTAAGCTAGAGGGGCTCTGCTCAGAATTCTCTGTCTGTTGCTGAAAAGATGATGGAAAAGGCTTCCTATTGCTAGACTTGTTTCTTCCACCATTATTAAAGCCTTGTTGAGGCTTTTGATGATCCTTCCATGAGAAATTTGGATGATGTTTTCATGAGGGATTATAGGTGTTTCAATAGGCTTTACCCATGTAATTCACCTCTGCCATTGTAGGGTTCTCAGGATCATAGGCTTCTTTTTCAGAAGATGCCTCTTTAGTACTATTGGATGCATTTTGCAATCCATTCAGACTCTGAGAAATCATATTGACTTGTTGAGTCAACATTTTATTCTGAGCCAATATGGCATTCAGAGTATCAATTTCAAGAACTCCCTTTCTCTAAGGCGTCCCACTATTCACAGGATTCCTTTCAGAGGTGTACATAAACTGGTTATTTGCAACCATTTCAATGAGTTCATGAGCTTCTGTAGGCATTTTCTTCAGGTGAATAGATCCACCTGCAGAATGGTCCAATGACATCTTAGACAACTCAGACAGACCATCATAGAATATATCCAGGATGGTCCATTCTGAAAGCATATCGGAAAGACACTTTTTGGTCAGTTGCTTGTATCTTTCCCAAGCTTCATAGAGGGATTCACCATCTTTTTTCCTAAAGGTCTGAACATCCACCTTAAGCTTGCTCAGCTTTTTAGGAGGAAAGAACATGGCCAAGAAGGCCGTGACCAGCTTATCCCAAGAGTCCAGGCTATCTTTAGGTTATGAGTCCAACCATGTTCTAGCTCTGTCTCTTACAGCAAAAGGGAAAAGCATGAGCCTGTAGACTTCAGGATCTACTCCATTAGTCTTAACAGTATCACAGATCTGCAAGAACTCAGTTAAAAACTGATAGAGATCTTCTGATGGAAGTCCATGAAACTTGCAGTTCTGTTGCATTAGAGCAACTAATTGAGGCTTCAGCTCAAAATTATTTGCTCCAATGGTAGGGATTGAGATGCTTCTTACATAAAAATTGGAAGTAGGTGTAGTATAATCACCAAGCATCCTCCTTGCATTATTGTTGTTGTCATTATTTTCGGCTGCCATCTCCTCTTCTTTTTCAAAAATTTCTGTAAGGTTTTCTCTGGATTGTTGTATTTTAGCTTCTCTTAGTTTCTTCTTCAGAATCCTTTCAGGTTCAGGACCTGCTTCAACAAGAATGTTCTTGTCCTTGCTCCTGCTCATATGAAAACGAAGGGAACAGAAAATAATAATAGGGATCCTCTTTACCACAGTAGAGAGATTCCTTTATGTGAGTAGAAGAAAATAAGAAAAAATCCAAACATAGGTAGAGGGGAGAAGAGGGTTCGAATTTTGAGTAGAAGAGAAGTGTTAGTAGATAAATAAATAAATAGAAGAAGATAAGAGAGAGGAGTTTTCGAAAATTAACTAAAATAAAAGAAAAATATTTTTGTTTTTATTTTAAATTAAAGTTAAAATTTAAATTTATAAAAAGGAATAAAATTAAAATTTAAAACAATTAGTTAAATAAAAAGATTTTTGGAAAAGAGGGAGGTGATTTTTGAAAATTAGAGAGAGAAAAGTAGTTAGGTGGTTTTGAAAAAGATAAGAAATAGTAAAACAAACAAAAAGTCAATTAGTTAGTTGAAAAAGATTTGAAAATCAATTTTGAAAAGATAAGGAGTTAGAAAAGATTTTGAAATTGATTTTGAAAAAGATATGATTGAAAAGATATGGTTGAAAAAGATTTGATTGAAATTTATTTTGAAAAAGATTTGAAAAGGAAATTAAAAAGATTTGATTTTTAAAATTAAAATTGATTACTTGACTAACAAGAAACTAAAAGATATGATTCTAGAATTTAAAGATTGAACCTTTCTTAACAAGAAAGTAACAAACTTCAAATTTTTTGAATCAATCACATTAATTGTTAGTAAAGTTTTTTGAAAATTATGAAATAAAATTAAGAAAAAGATTTTGAAAATCAATTTTAAAAAATTTTCAAAAATACAAAAAAAAATGAAAAAGATTTGATTTTTTAAAAAGTTTTGAAAAGATAAGATTTTTAAAATTGAAATCTTGACTTGACTAACAAGAATCAACTTATTTTAAAATTTTTTGACTAAGTCAACCTAAAGATTTCGAAATTTATGAGTAAAATGAGAAAAAGATATTTTTTTTGAATTTAATGTGGAAAGAGAAAAATGACAAAATGACTCAAGACATAAAAATTATGAATCAAAACAACTAATGCATGCAAGAACACTATGAATGTCAAGATGAACACCAAGAACACTTTGAAGATCAAGATGAACATCAAGGCTTATTTTTGAAAAATTTTCAAGAGAGGAAAACATGCAAGACACCAAAGTTAGAAATTTTCAATGTTTAGACACTATGGATTAAAAAATGCATATGAAAAACAACAAAAGACACAAAATAAGAAAATATGAAGATCAAACAAGAAGACTTATCAAGAACAACTTGAAGATCATGAAGAACACCATGCATGAGTTTTTCGAAAAGTGAACAAATTTTAAAAAACATGCAGTTGACACCAAACTTAAAAATTGACACTAGACTCAAACAAGAAACACAAAATATTTTTGATTTTTATGATTTTATTAATTTTTTTGGATTTTTCAAAAATTAATTTTGGAAAAACAAAAAAGAAGAAAAATTTTGAAAGATTTTTGAAAATTTTTTGAAAAGAAAATTACCTAATCTGAGCAACAAGATGAACCGTCAGTTGTCCAAACTCAAACAATCTCCGGCAACGGCGCCAAAAACTTGATAGGCAAAATTGTGACTCATACTTTTCACAACTCGAACAATTTCTAGCAATGGCTCCAAAAACTTGGTGCACAATACTATGGTTCACACACGTTCTTCACAACTTCGCACAACTAACCAGCAAGTGCACTGGGTCATCCAAGTAATAAACCTTACGTGAGTAAGGGTTGATCCCACGGAGATTGTTGGTATGAAGCAAGCTATGGTCATCTTGTAAATCTCAGTCAGGCGGATTCTAATGGTTATAATGGTTTTCAAAAATTAAGATAAATAAAGCATAAAATAAAGATAGAGATACTTATGTAATTCATTGGTGGCAATTTCAGATAAGCGCATGAAGATACTGTGTTCCTTCTGAATCTCTGCTTTCCTACTGCTTTCATCCAATCATTCTTACTCCTTTCCATGGCAAGCTGTATGTTGGGGGATCACCGTTGTCAATGGCTACCATCTGTCCTCTCAGTGAAAATGGTCCAGGTGTGCTGTCACCGCACGGCTAATCATCTGTCGGTTCTCGATCATGCAGGAATAGGATTTACTATCCTTTTGCGTTGTCACCATGCCCTACAGTTGCGAGTTTGAAACTCGTCACAGTCATTCAATTCCTGAATCCTACTCGGAATACCACAGACAAGGTTTAGACTTTCTGGATTCTCAAGAATGCTGCCAATGGATTCTAGCTTATACCACGAAGATTCTGATTAAGGAATCCAAGAAATATTCATTCAAGCTTATTTGCATGTAGAACGAAAGTGGTTGTCAGGCACACGTTCATAAGTGAGAATGGTGACGAGCGTCACATAATCATCACATTCATCAGGTTCTTGGGTGTGAATGGATATCTTAGAATAAGAATAAGCGTGAATTGAATAGAAGAACAATAGTACTTTGCATTAATACTCGAGGTACAACAGAGCTCCACACCTTAATCTATGGTGTGTAGAAACTCTACCATTGAAAATACATAAGTGATAAAGGTGTTCAATGGTTCCGGCCCCAGAGAGAGAACCAGGGTAACCAAGACTCTGGTCTAAGGACTAAACGTCCAAAGATGAAAATACAATAGTAAAAAGTCCTATTTATACTAGACTAGTTACTAGGGTTTACAGAAATAAGTCTAAGTGCAGAAATCCACTTCCGGGGCCCACTTTGGTGTGTGCTTGGGATGAGCTTGAGATTTACACATGCAGAGGCTTCTCTTGGGGTTAAACGCCAAGTTGTAACGTGTTTTTGGCGTTTAACTCTGGTTTGTGACGTGTTTCTGGCGTATTTCTCCAGAATGCAGCAAGGAACTGGCGTTGAATGCCAGTTTGCGTCATCTAAGCTCAAATAAAGTATGAACTATTATATATTGATGAAAAGCCCTAGATATCTACTTTCTAACGCAATTGAGAGTGCACCATTTGGAGTTCTGTAGCTCCAGAAAATCCATTTCGAGTGCAGAGAGGTCAGAATCCAACAACATCTGTAGTCCTTTTTCAGCCTCCTATCAGATTTTTGCTCAAGTCCCTCAATTTCAGCCAGAAAATACCTAAAATCACAGAAAAACACACAAACTCATAGTAAAATCCATAAATGTTAATTTTGCCTAAAAACTAATAAAAACATCGCTAAAAGTAGCTAGATCTTACTAAAAACTACCTAAAAACAATGCCAAAAAGCGTATAAATTATCCGCTCATCACTCCACCTATCTCACCTTCTTCTACTTACCTATTTGCTCGAGGACGAGCAAAACTCTTAAGTTTGATGTTGTAAAAGCTTTACTTTTTGACTTCTACCACTCCTAAGTATAGAAGAAGAGGATGGAGCAAACTAGGAAGTATGCACAAAAGCCTGTGCAGCCCGCCTCAACAAAGACAAAGGAGTGACATTTGATGTGGTGTCATTTGCTTTTGTTTAAAATAAGATTAGTTTAATTAGTTTGATGTGGTGTCATTTTCTTTTATTTTCTGAATGTATGAAATAAACAGTGCATATTGGAGGTTGAAATTTTAGAATGTTGTATCTTGGAAGAATATGAAAAAAGGAAAAATATTATTGATAATCTGAAAAATCTAAAAATTGATTCTTGAAGCAAGAAAAAGCAGCAAAAAGCAAAAGAAAAAGCATGTTGCAAAAGAAAAAAAATTATGCATGCGAAAAAAAATGGCAAAAAATGAAAGAAAAAAATAAAAAGTAGAAAAATCCATTACTGCCCAAAAATACAAGAAAATGAGGGTAGATTGAAAAAGCCAGTAACTCTTTAAACCAAAAGGCAAGGGTAAAAGGACCCAAGGCTTTGAGCATTAATGGATAGGAGGGCTGATGACTGGAATTCACACCCCACAAAATTTTTGATGATGAATCCGTTCTTTTGGCAAGCGCACCAAAATTATCGTCAAATAATAACCCACTAGAAGTGGGATCGTATCCACAGAGATTGGTAGATTTGAGCAATGTTAATAAATTGGTGAATTAGTTAAGTTGAGCAATATAGAGTTTGATTGCAGAAATTGTAAATGAATGAGAAAATAAATAGCTCAAGAAGAAAAGAAATAAAGTACATAAAAGAAAATGGTAAGAATGTAAAGTGTAGAATTATAAATGACTAAATTATAAATGGGAATGGGGATTAACAGAATTATAAAGAAAACTATAAAGTATGTGGAAGATGAGAATAGGGGAATTCATTGAGATCGGGAGATATTGTTCTCTTTGGATTAGATCTGGCTCATCTCATCTTCAATCATGCAACTCATTGACCTCTTGGCAATCATGATTGATTGAGCCCCAATCCCTTGGTGACTCAATCTCTCAAATCTTGATAATCATCCAATTCTTTGGTCTAATTGCTCATGAAAAGAGATATGTTTGGTCCCTGATTATACCACACATCATCATATGTCCAAGTAGTGGGTGGATTATATGTCACCATATCCAATCACCAAAACCCAGATTCTACTCAAGTGTGAGAAGGGATTTCAAGCATGGTTTCATGTTTCCTTTTCCAAGGTTTCCATGAAACCCATTTTGCATTCAACCTCTTTCCCAAGATGATTGAACACTAGCATTAAAATGAAATTCCTTCTAGCAAATCAAAGAGAAGATGAAGAGAAGAAGAAATTCACTATCATTAATCCATCAAGTACAACAGAACTCCCTCCCTCAATGAGAGGGAAGTTAGCTACTTATAGCTCAAGAAAAAGTACAAGAGATTGAAGAAGATGAAAAATGAATCTAACTAGGCTTTCAACGAAAGCTACTACTCAATCCCCAATTGCCAACCCATTTCTCAGTACTTCTAGGGGTTATTTATACCACTCTTACTACTAGAAATAAAAATTACAAAAAGAAAAGAAAATTACAAATGGAGGGAAAAGGGAAAACTCAATAAACGTGACCTCTAGTGGCTGGCGCTTCAGTGGCGTGTCATGCCCAGCTCCAACTTGGCTTGGCGCGCCACGCCCAGCTCTCAAGTGGCACGCCCCTTGTGATAACATCCAGGGCTTGCCACACCTTCAAGCCCAAGTGGCACACCCAGGGTCTTCTTGAATCTTGGCTAGCCTGGCGTGCCACACCTTCGAGCCCAAGTGGCACGCCCAAGCCTTTCTTTAAGCCTTGGGTAGCCTGGCGTGCCACGCCTTCAAGCCCAAGTGGCATGCCCATGCCTTTCTTTAAGCCTTGGGTAGCCTGGCGTGCCACGCCTTTGAGCCCAAGTGGCACGCCCAAGCCTTTGTCTTCATCTTCTACATTCTGGAGAGTTGTACCAGCATGGCACGCTCCTTGTATACATTGGCTCCTCATTGGCGTGCCACGCCCAGAACTCAAGTGGCACGCCCATGTCCTCTTTTTGTTGATGGTTGATGCTGGCATGCTGGTGCACGAAATTGCAATCACACTTTGCAATCCCACACAACTAACCAGCAAGTGCACTGGGTCGTCCAAGTAATACCTTACGTGAGTAAGGGTCGATCCCACGGAGATTGTTGGATTGAAGCAAACTATGGTTATCTTGTAAATCTTAGTCAGGATATCAATAATTATCAAGGTTGATTGTGAAAAGTAAAAGAACATAAAATAAGTACTTGTTCTGCAGTAATGGGGAACAGGTCGAGGTTTTGAAGATGCTCTGATGAGCGGATAATTTGTATGCTTTTTGGCATTGTTTTTAGTATGTTTTTAGTGTAATCTAGTTAGCTTTTAGTATATTTTTATTAGTTTTTAGCTAAAATTCACTTTTCTGGACTTTACTATGAGTTTGTGTGTTTTTCTGTGATTTCAGGTATTTTCTGGCTGAAATTGAGGGTCTTGAGCAAAAATCTGATTCCGAGACCAAAAAGGACTGCAGATGCTGTTGGATTCTGACCTCCCTGCACTCGAAGTAGATTTTCTGGAGCTACAGAAGCCCAATTGGCGCGCTCTCAACGGCGTTGGAAAGTAGACATCCTGGGCTTTCCAGCAATATATGATAGTCCATACTTTGCCCAAGATTTGATGGCCCAAACCGGCGTGGCAAATCAGCCTCAGAAATTCCAGCGTTTAACGCTGGAACTGGCATGAAACTTGGAGTTAAACGCCCAAACTGGCATGAAAGCTGGCGTTTAACTCCAGAAAAGGTCTCTACACGAAAATGCTTCATTGCTCAACCCAAGCACACACCAAGTGGGCCCAGAAGTGGATTTTTAAGTCATTTACTCATCTCTGTATACCCTAGGCTAATAGTTTACTATTAATAGGATCATTTGACATTGTATCTGTACCTCATGACACTTTACACCTTTCTTTGTGTACTTTCCACGGCATGAGTCTCTAAACCCCATGGTTGGGGGTGAGGAGCTCTGCTGTGTCTTGATGGATTAATGCAATTACTACTGTTTCTCATTCAATCATGCTTGCTTCCATTCTAAGATAACACTTGTTCTCAACCCGGATGAATGTGATGATCCGTGACAATCATCATCATTCTCAACTATGAACGTGTGCCTGACAACCACCTCCGTTCTACCTTAGATTAAGTAGTTATCTCTTGGATTCTTTAATCGGAATCTTCGTGGTATAAGCTAGAACTGATGGCGGCATTCAAGAGAATCCGAAAGGTCTAAACCTTTTCTGTGGTATTCTGAGTAGGATTCAATGATTGAATGACTGTGACGTGCTTCAAACTCCTAGCAGGCGGGGCGTTAGTGACAGACGCAAAAGAATCATTGGATTCTATTCCGGCCTGACCGAGAACCGACAGATGAATTTCGCGTGCTGTGACAGAGCATATGCAATCGTTTTCACTGAGAGGATGGGAGGTAGCCATTGACAACGGTGAAACCCTACATACAGCTTGCCATGGAAGGAGACTTGCGTGTTTGAAGAAGAAGACAGTAGGAAGGCAGAGATTCAGAAAGATGTAGCATCTCCAAAACCTCAACCTATTCTCCATTATTGCAAAACAAGTAACCATTTCATGTTCTTTTGTTTTTCACAATCAATCCTGATAATTTCTGATATCCTGACTAAGATTTACAAGATAACCATAGCTTGCTTCAAGCCGACAATCTCCGTGGGATCGACCCTTGCTCACGCAAGGTATTACTTGGACGACCCAGTGCACTTGCTGGTTAGTTGTGCGGGGTTGCAAAAGTGTGATTGCAATTTCGTGCACCATGCTCTATCTTCTAAATCTCTGCTTTCCTACTGTCTTCTTCTTCAAGCACGCAAGGCTCCTTCCATGGCAAGCTGTATGCAAGGGTTTCACCGTTGTCAGTGGCTACCTCCCATCCTCTCAGTGGAAATGTTCAACGCACCCTGTCACGGCACGGCTATCCATTTGTCGGTTCTCAATCAGGCCGGAATAGAATCCAGTGATTCTTTTGCGTCTGTCACTAACGCCCCGCCCTCAGGAGTTTGAAGCTCGTCACAGTCATTCAATCATTGAATCCTACTCAGAATACCACAGACAAGGTTTAGACCTTCCAGATTCTCTTGAATGCCGCCATCAGTTCTAGCTTATACCACGAAGATTCTGATTATAGAATCCAAGAGATATCTACTTAATCTAAGGTAGAACGGAGGTGGTTGTCAGGCACACGTTCATTGTTGAGAATGATGATGAGTGTCACGGATCATCACATTCATCCAGTTTAAGAACAAGTAATATCTTAGAATGGAAGCAAGCATAATTGAATGAAAAACAGTAGTAATTGCATTAATCCATCAAGACACAGCAGAGCTCCTCACCCCCAACCATGGGGTTTAGAGACTCATGCCGTAGGAAGTACACAAAGAAACGTGTAAAGTGTCATGAGGTACAGATACAATGTCAAAAGATCCTATTAATAGTGAACTAGTAACCTAGGGTATACAGAAATGAGTAAATGACATAAAAATCCACTTCTGGGTTCACTTAGTGTGTGCTTGGGCTGAGCATTGAAGCTTTCATTTGTAGAGACTTTTTCTGGAGTTAAACGCCAGCTTTCATGCCAGTTTGGGCGTTTAACTCCAAGTTTTATGCCAGTTCCAGCGTTAAACGCTGGAAATTCTGAGGCTGATTTGCCATGCCGGTTTGGGCCATCAAATCTCGGGCAAAGTATGGACTATTATACATTGCTGGAAAGCCCAGGATGTCTACTTTCCAACGCCGTTGAGAGTGCGCCAATGGTGCTTCTGTAGCTCCATAAAATCCACTTCAAGTGCAGGGAGGTCAGAATCCAACAGCATCTGCAGTCCTTTTCAGTCTCTGAATCAGATTTTTGCTCAGGACCCTCAATTTCAGCCAGAAAATACCTGAAATCACAGAAAAACACACAAACTCATAGTAAAATCCAGAAAAGTGAATTTTAACTAAAAACTAATAAAAATATACTCAAAACTAACTAAAATATACTAAAAACATACTAAAAACAATGCCAAAAAGCGTATAAATTATCCGCTCATCACAACACTGATGAGCGGATAATTTATACGCTTTTTGGCATTGTTTTCATATAGTTTTTAGTAAGTTTAAGCTACTTTTAGGGATGTTTTCATTAGTTTTTATGTTAAATTCACATTTCTGGACTTTACTATGAGTTTGTGTGTTTTTCTGTGATTTCAGGTAAATTCTGACTGAAATTGAGGGATTTGAGCAAAACTCTGAAGAAGGCTGACAAAAGGACTGCTGATGCTGTTGGAATCTGACCTCCCTGCACTCGAAATGGATTTTCTGGAGCTACAGAACTCCAATTGGCGCGCTCTCAACGGCGTTGGAAAGTAGACATCCAGGGCTTTCCAGCAATATATAATAGTCCATACTTTATTCGAAGAATGACGACGTAACGTGGCGTTGAACGCCAAGTACACGCTGCTGTCTGGAGTTAAACGCCAGAAAAACGTCATGATCCGGAGTTGAACGCCTAAAACACGTCATAACTCAGAGTTCAACGCCAAGATATGCCTTAGCTCGTGGAATGATCAAGCTCAGCCCAAACATACACCAAGTGGGCCCCGGAAGTGGATTTATGCATCAATTACTTACTCATGTAAACCTTAGTAGCTAGTCTAGTATATATAGGACATTTATCTATTGTATTAGACATCTTTGATCTCATCTTTGATCTCAGTTTTGTTTTATTCTTCATCTTAGGGGATCATTGATCACGTTAGAGAGGCTGGCCATTCGGCCATGCCTGAACTCTTTGCTTATGTATTTTCAACGGTGGAGTTTCTGCACACCATAGATTAAGGGTGTGGAGCTCTGCTGTACCTCAAGTATTAATGAAATTCTATCTTCTTTTATTCAATTCTCTTTTATTCTTATTCCAAGATATTCATTCGTACCCAAGAACATGACGAATGTGATGAGTCAGATTACCCTCATTATCATTCTCAATTATGAACGCGAGTGATTGACAACCACTTACGTTCTACATGCAACAGAGCTTGAATGCGTATCTCTTAGATTCCCCAACAGAATCTTCGTGGTATAAGTTAGATAGTTGGCGGCATTCATCTGGATCCGGAAAGTCCAACCTTGTCTGTGGTGTTCCGAGTAGGATCCTGGGAGTCCGGAAAGTCCAACCTTGTCTGTGGTGTTCCGAGTAGGATTCCGATCATGAATGACCGTGACGTGCTTCAAACTTTAACCTGCTGGGCGTTGGTGACAGACGCAAAAGAGGGATTCTATTCCAGTAGGAGCGGGAACCAACCGGTGATTAGCCGTACTGTGACAGAGTGCGTTAGCATAGTTTTCACTGCGAGGATGGGATGTAGCCATCAGCCATGGGTGATGCCTCCAGACTGGTTAGCTGTGCGAGTGACAGCCGCACAGGTTATTTCCCCGTGAGGAATGAAAGTAGCCACAGTTGATGGTGAACCCCTATACAAAGCTTGCCATGGAAAGGAGTAAGAAGGATTGAGTAGAAGGAGTAGGAGAGCAGGCGTCCAAGAGCTCTACAGCATCTCCATCCGCTTATCTGAAATTCCCACCAATGGATCTGCATAAGTGTTCTATCCCTTTTATTATTTATTTCTTTTTATTATTCCTATCCTCAAACCCATAAATAATGTTTAATTTGCCTGACTGAGATTTACAAGGTGACCATAGCTTGCTTCATACCAACAATCTCTGTGGATTCGACCCTTACTCACGTAAGGTTATTACTTGGACGACCCAGTACACTTGCTGGTTAGTTGAACGAGATTGTGAAGAAAATAAACAATGCCCTCAGAGTATACATCCTTTATAAACAAAAGAACAAGTGATCACAATTTCGTCCACCAAACACCAAACTTAAATTGTTGCTTGTCCCCAAGTAACTGAAAATCAAAGTAGGATAAAAAGAAGAGAATATACTATAGACTCCAAAATATCAAGGAAACTTAGCTCCAATTAGATGAGCGGGACTAGTAGCTTTTTGCTTCCGAACAGTTTTGGCATCTCACTTCATCCCTTGAAGTTCAGAATGATTGGCATCTATAGTAACTCAGAACTCAGATAGTGTTATTGATTCTCCTAGTTAAGTATAATGATTCTTGAACATAGCTAGTGTATGAGTCTTGGCTGTGGCCCAAAGCACTCTGTCTTCCAGTATTACCACCGGATACATACATGCCACAGACACATACTTGGGTGAACCTTTTCAGATTGTGACCCAGCTTTGCTAGAGTCCCCAATTAGAGGTGTCCAGGGTTCTTAAGCACACTCTTTTTTTTGCCTTGGATCACAACTTTATTTCTTTCTTTTCTTTCCCTTTTTTTTTCGTTTTTTTTTGAATCACTGCTTTTTCTTGCTTCAAGAATCAATTTGATGATTTTTCAGATCCTCAATAACAGTTCTCTTTTTCCCTCATTCTTTCAAGAGCCAACAATTTTAACATTCTCAAAACAACAAATTCAAAAGACATATGCACTGTTCAATCATTCATTCGGAAAACAAAGAGTATTGTCACCACATCAAACTAATTCAACTAGTTTCAAAGATAAATTCGAAATCCTGTACTTCTTGTTCTTTTGTGATTAAAGCACTTTTCATTTAAGAGAGGTGATGGACTCATAGGACATTCATAGCTTTAAGACATGAATTTTAAATTTTATTAATTATGAATTAAGAACAAGACTCAAAAATAGATAAAAGATGATACTAAAATAGAAAACAAAAAACAAAAAAAAATTAAATAGGCTCCTAATGATAGAGGTTTTCACAGAGTTAGGACTCAACAACCTTGATTTTGAGAAGTGGATGCTCCCTCAAATTGAGGAGAGAATTTTTGGCATTTCAGTTCTTGAAGTTCACGCCCCTGCTTCTCTTGTTCCTTCAGCAATTTGCAGAGCATGCAGTTCTGATTCTGCTGTTCTTCCTTAAGTTGCTCCATAGTTTCTTGCAACTTGGTGATAGATGCTTCTAGGCTGGCCCAGTAGCCAATTTCAGGAAATTCAGGGAGGAACTCCTGCGCCCTCCTTTTGATAGAGTTGTCTTGCACTTGTCCTTCCATTGACTTCTTGGTGATTGGATGTTCAATGGGTATGAATTCATCTACTCCCATCTTTACCCCAGCCTCTTTACAGAGCAAGGAGATCAAGCTTGGGTAAGCCAATTTGGCTTCAGTGGAATTCTTATTTGCAATTGTGTAGATCTCACAAGCAATCACATGATGAACCTCCACTTCTTTTCCAAGCATAATGCAATGAATCATCACTGCTCTCTTGATAGTGACCTCAGAACGGTTGCTAGTGGGCAGTATGGAATGCCCAATAAAGTCTAGCCAACCTCTTGCAATTGGTTTGAGGTCTCCCCTCTTGAGTTGGTTTGGGACACCCTTTGAATTGGTTATCCACTTAGTTCCAGGGAGGCATATGTCCTCTAGAACTTGATCCAACCCTTTATCTGCTCTCACCATTCTCCTATTAAAGGAATTAGGATCATCTTGCAGTTGAGGCAATTTGAAGATTTCTCTTATTTTGTCCAGATGGAAGTACATAACTTTCCCTCTGACCATGGTTCTGTAGGTATGGTAGGTAGTTCTAGTCATTCTCTGCTTATCTGTTAATCACAGATTTGAGTAGAATTCCTGAACCATATTTCTTCCAACCTTTATCTCAGGATTGGTTAGAACTTCCCATCCTCTGTTTCGAATTTGCTCTTGGATCCCTGGATATTCATCTTCTTTCAGATCAAATTTAACTTCCAGGATCACTGACCTCAGACCCATTATTTTGTGATAATGGTCTTCATGTTCTTTGGTTAAGAACTTCTCTTGATTCCAAAGATTCTTTGGATTATTCTCTTTCTTTCCTCTTAAATTGGTTTGTTTTCCCTTAGGAGCCATGATCTTGATGAATCTTGGCTTAGTGATCACGGAAAAGCACACCAAACTTAGAGGTTTGCTTGTCCTCAAGCAAAAGAAAGGAAAGAAGAGAGAGAGGAGAAGAGCAAATTCGAATGGTGTGGGGGAATGAGGAGGCCGAATGTGTTTTTATAAGGGGGAAGGAGATTTTGAAAAAAATTGAAAGGAGATTTGAAAAGATATGGAGAGAATTTGAGAGAAGGGTGAGTTTTTGAATAAGATTTGGGATTGATTTGAGAGAGATTTGAAGAATGATTTTGATTTTTGAAGATTTGAAAGTGAATGATGAAAGGTTGAGATGTGTTTATGTAGAAAAGTGTGGGTAAGAAAAGGAAAGTTTGAAAAAAATTTGATCGGAAAGCAAAATCTTGGTCCCCTACCTTTCTGGCGTTAAACGCCCAGAATGGTATCCATTCTGGCGTTTAACGCCCATTTGTTAGCCAATGTGGGCGTTTAACACCCAGCCAGGTGCCCTGGCTGGCGTTAAACGCCAGGATTCCCTTTTTCACTGGGCGTTTTGCTAAACGCCCAGGATGCTGCACACCTGGCGTTAAACGCCCAGAATGGTGCCCATTCTGGCGTTTAACGCCCAAAATGGCACCTTTACTGGCGTTAAACGCCCAGAATGGTGCCCATTCTGGCGTTTAACGCCCAAAATGCCCCTTACTGGCGTTTTTTCGCCAGTAAGCTCTGTTTCTCTGCTTTTTGCACCAAATCCTTCTGTAACTCTGTGAATTCCTTCATTTTTGATACTTGCCTCTGTAGAAACAAAACATATAACCTGCTAATGACTGGGTTACCTCCCAGCAAGCGCTTCTTTATTGTCTTTAGCTGGACCTTTACTGAGGATCATTCCAGCCTCAGTTTTGAGCATTCCTGCTCAATATTGCTTTCAAGATAATGCTTGATTCTCTGTCCATTAACAATGAACTTTTTGTCAGAATCAATATCCTGAAGCTCAACATATCCATATGGTGACACTCTTGTAATCACATACGGACCTCTCCACCGGGACTTAAGTTTTCCTGGAAACAATCTAAGCCTAAAGTTGAAGAGCAGAACTTTTTGTCCTGGCTCAAAGACTCTGGATGACAACTTCTTGTCATGCCACTTCTTTGCCTTTTCCTTATAAATTTTTGCATTTTCAAAGGCATTGAGTCTGAATTCCTCTAGCTCATTTAGCTGGAGCAATCTTTTTTCACCAGCTAATTGAGCATCCATGTTTAGGAACCTGGTTGCCCAGTAGGCTTTATGTTCCAGTTCCACGGGCAGATGACAGGCCTTCCCATACACCAGTTGGTATGGAGAGGTTCCTATTGGAGTCTTGAATGCTGTTCTGTATGCCCACAGAGCATCATCCAAACTCTTTGCCCAATCCTTTCTTCGGGCTATCACAGTCCGTTCTAGGATTCTTTTTAGCTCTCTGTTAGAGACTTCAGCTTGCCCATTTGTCTGTGGATGATACGGAGTTGCCACTTTGTGGCTAATTCCATATCTGACCATAGCAGAGTATAGCTGTCTATTGCAGAAATGAGTGCCCCCGTCACTGATTAGTACTCTGGGAACACCAAACCTGCTGAAGATGTGTTTCTGGAGGAATTTCAGCACGGTCTTGGTATCATTAGTGGGTGTAGCAATTGCTTCTACCCACTTAGATACATAGTCCACTGCTACCAGAATGTAAGTGTTTAAGTATGATGGTGGGAATGGACCCATGAAGTCAATTCCCCATACATCAAACAATTCTATTTCTAATATCCCTTGTTGAGGCATGGCATATCCGTGAGGCAAGTTACCAGCTCTTTGGCAACTGTCACAGTTACGCACAAACTCTCGGGCATCTTTATAGAGAGTAGGCCAGTAGAAGCCACATTGGAGGACTTTAGTGGCTGTTCGCTCACTTCCAAAATGTCCTCCATACTGTGATCCATGGCAGTGCCATAGGATCCTTTGTGCTTCTTCTCTGGGTACACATCTGCGGATCATTCCGTCTTCACATCTCTTAAAGAGATATGGCTCATCCCATAGGTAGTACTTGGCATCTGAAATTAATTTCTTTCTTTGCACTCTGCTGTACTCCTGGGGTATGAACCTCACAGCTTTATAGTTTGCAATATCTGCAAACCATGGAGCTTCCTGAATGGTAAAGAGTTGCTCATCTGGGAAAGTCTCAGAAATCTCAGTAGAAAGGGAGGGACGCCCCAGCTACTAGTTCTATCCGGGACAGATGATCAGCTACCTGGTTCTCTGTCCCTTTTCTGTCTCTTATTTCTATATCAAACTCTTGCAGAAGCAACACCCATCTTATTAGCGTGGGTTTTGAATCCTGCTTTGTGAGTAAGTATTTAAGAGCAGCATGGTCAGTGTACACAACCACTTTGGATCCCACTAGATAGGATCTAAACTTGTCAATGGCATAGACCACTGCAAGTAACTCTTTTTCTGTGGTTGTGTAATTCTTCTGTGCATCATTTAGAACACGGCTGGCATAATAAATGACGTGCAGAAGCTTGTTATGCCTCTGTCCCAACACTGCACCAATGACATGGTCACTGGCATCACACATTAGTTCAAATGGCAATGTCCAATCTGGTGCAGAGATGACTGGTGCTGTGACCAACTTAGCTTTCAGGGTCTCAAATGCCTGCAGACACTGTGTGTCAAACACAAATGGTGTGTCAGCAGCTAGCAGGTTACTCAAAGGTTTTGCAATTTTCGAAAAATCCTTTATAAACCTTCTGTAGAATCCTGCATGCCCCAGAAAGCTTCTGATTGCCTTAACATTGGCAGGTGGTGGTAATTTTTCAATTACTTCTACCTTTGCCTTATCCACCTCTATTCCCCTGCTTGAAATTTTGTGTCCAAGGACAATTCCTTCAGTCACCATAAAGTGACATTTCTCCCAGTTTAAAACCAGGTTAGTCTCTTGGCACCTTTTCAGGACAAGTGCTAGGTGATTAAGACAGGAGCTAAATGAGTCTCCATATACTGAGAAGTCATCCATGAAGACTTCCAGGAATTTCTCCACCATATCAGAGAAGATGGATAACATGCATCTCTGAAAGGTTGCAGGAGCATTACACAGACCAAAAGGCATCCTCCTGTAGGCAAACACGCCAGAAGGGCAAGTGAATGCTGTTTTCTCTTGGTCCTGAGGATCTACTGCAATTTGGTTGTAACCTGAATAGCCATCCAAAAAGCAGTAATAATCATGACCAGCTAGTCTTTCTAGCATTTGGTCTATGAATGGTAAAGGAAAATGATCCTTTCTGGTGGCTGTATTGAGCCTTCTGTAGTCAATACACATACGCCACCCTGTGACTGTTCTTGTAGGAACCAGTTCATTTTTTTCATTATGAACCACTGTCATGCCTCCCTTCTTGGGGACAACTTGTACAGGGCTCACCCAGGGGCTATCAGAAATAGGATAAATAATCCCAGCCTCTAGTAATTTAGTGACCTCTTTCTGCACCACCTCCTTCATGGCTGGATTTAGCCTCCTCTGTGGTTGGACCACTGGTTTGGCATTATCCTCCAACAGGATCTTGTGCATGCATCTAGCTGGGCTAATGCCCTTAAGATCACTTATGGACCACCCAAGAGCTGTCTTGTGTGTCCTTAGCACTTGAATCAGTGCTTCCTCTTCCTGTGGATTTAAAGTGGAGCTTATAATCACTGGAAAAGTGTCACCCTCTCCCAGAAATGCATACTTCAGGGATGGTGGTAGTGGTTTGAGTTCAGGTTTGGGAGGCTTATCCTCCTCCTGAGGAATTTTCGAAAATTCCTTTGTTTCCTCTGGTTCTTCTTGATCAGGTTGAGCATCCTTGAAGATGTCCTCAAGCTCTGATTCTAGGCTTTCAGTCATATTGATCTCTTCTACCAAAGAGTCAATAATGTCAGCGCCCATGCAGTCATTTGGTGTGTCTGGATGCTGCATAGCTTTTACAGCATTCAACTTGAACTCATCCTCATTGACTCTCAGGGTTACTTCCCCTTTTTGTACATCAATAAGAGTTCGTCCAGTTGCTAGGAAAGGTCTTCCTAGAATGAGAGTTGCACTCTTGTGCTCCTCCATTTCCAACACCACAAAGTCAGTTGGAAAGGCGAATGGCCCAACCTTGACAATCATGTCCTCTATTATGCCTGATGGGTGTTTAATGGAGCCATCAGCAAGTTGGAGGCATATCCGGGTTGGTTTGACTTCTTCAGTCAACCCAAGCTTTCTGATAGTGGATGCAGGTATTAGATTGATACTTGCTCCAAGATCACATAAGGCTGTCTTAGTGCAAGCGCCTTCTAATGTGCATGGTATCATAAAGCTCCCTGGATCTTGAAGCTTTTCTGGTAAGCTTTTCAAGATGACTGCACTGCATTCTTCAGTGAGAAATACTTTTTCAGTTTCTCTCCAATCCTTCTTATGACTTAATATTTCTTTCATGAACTTAGCATAAGAAGGTATTTGCTCAAGTGCCTCTGCAAACAGAATCTTTATTTCAAGAGTCCTTAGATAGTCTGCAAAGCGGGCAAATTGCTTATCCTGTTCTGCTTGGCGGAGTTTCTGAGGATAAGGCATCTTGGCTTTATATTCTTCAACCTTAGATTCTGCAGGTTTATTCCTTACAGAAGTGGTTGAAGAAACCTTTTTAGAGGGATTACTGTCAGCACTCTCAGGTGTCTGATCCTCTCTTGGCGTCTGAACACCAGAATTGGGTGAAGATTGGGCGTTTAACGCCAACTTCTCTCCCTTCTCTGGCGTTTGAACGCCAGAACTGGGCAGGGAATGGGCGTTTAACGCCAGCTTTCCCCCCTTTTCTGGCGTTTTAACGCCAAAAGTGTTCCTCTCTGGGCTCTTACTGTCCTCAGAGGGATTTTGAACAGTGGTTTGGTTATCCTCTGTCAATTGTTCCTTATTTGGCTTTTTGTTCTTTTGAGCAGTGTTATTCAATGTCTTCCCACTCCTCAGTTGAACTGCTTGACATTCTTCTGTTATCTGTTTAGATATTTGCTGTTTTGCTTGATTCAACTGCAGTTCTATATTCTTGTTAGCAACTTTAGTTTCGTGGAGCATCTCTTTAAATTCTGCTAACTGTTCTGTCATCAGGAGAAATTATTGATTAAGCTCAATCATCTGTTCTTGAGGATTGGGATCAGTGGCTACTGCCATGACTTCCTCTTTTGGGGAGAACTCATTGCTAGAGTACAAATATTGATTTCTAGCAACAGTGTCTATAAGCTCTTGAGCCTCCTCAATTGTCTTCCTCATGTGTATGGATCCACCAGCTGAGTGGTCTAAAGACATCTGAGCTTTTTCTGTAAGCCCATAGTAGAAGATGTCTAACTGTACCCACTCTGAAAACATTTCAGAGGGGCATTTTCTTAGCATACCTCTATACCTCTCCCAGGCATTATAAAGGGATTCATTATCCTCTTGTTTAAAGCCTTGGATGTCCAGCCTTAACTGTGTCATCATCTTTGGAGGGTAAAAGTGATTCAGGAATTTGTCTGATAACTGTTTCCATGTCTTTATGCTTGGTGTAGGTTGGTTATTCAACCACCTCTTAGCTTGATCTTTTACAGCAAATGGAAACAGTAATAGTCTGTAGACATCCTGATCCACCTCTTTATCACGTACTGTGTCAGCAATTTGTAAGAACTGTGCCAGAAACTCAGTAGGCTCTTCCTGAGGAAGACCGGAATACTGGCAATTTTGCTGCACTATGATAATGAGTTGAGGGTTTAGCTCAAAGCTGCTTGCTTTGATGGGAGGTGTACAGATACTACTCCCATATGCAGCTGTAATGGGGTTAGCATATGACCCCAGAGTCCTTCTGGACTGATCAATCCCACTTAGGTCCATAATAGATAAAGGGAAATGATATGAATTGCAAATAGATAAAAATATATTTATTTATTTTTTTTTTGAATTAACCGAAAAATAAAATAAAAACAAAAGGAAAATAAAATAAAAATTCGAAAATCAAAAGAAAATAAGATCAAAGCAAATTGAAAACTGAATCAATTAGTTAATTAAAAAGATTTTGAGATTAGCAATTAGAAAGATATGATTGAAAAATTTTTATGAAAAAGATTTGATTTTTGAAATGAGGAAAGAGAAAAACAACAAAATGACACCAAACTTAAAATTTTTAGAAAATCAAACACAAATTTTCGAAAATTTTAAAGGAAAAACACAAAGAGGACACCAAACTTAGAATTTTTACGGATCAAAAAGGGACTAAAGACATGTGAATTCGAAAATTAGAAGAAAAACAAAAGCATGCAATTGACACCAAACTTAAAATATGAAACTAGACTCAACTAAAAGACTCTAAACCGACGAAAACAAAACAGTCCTAATCTAAGCAACAAGATAAGCCGTCAGTTGTCCAAACTCGAACAATCCCCGGCAACGGCGCCAAAAACTTGGTGCACGAAATTGCAATCACACTTTGCAATCCCGCACAACTAACCAGCAAGTGCACTGGGTCGTCCAAGTAATACCTTACGTGAGTAAGGGTCGATCCCACGGAGATTGTTGGATTGAAGCAAACTATGGTTATCTTGTAAATCTTAGTTAGGATATCAATAATTATCAAGGTTGATTGTGAAAAGTAAAAGAACATAAAATAAGTACTTGTTCTGCAGTAATGGGGAACAGGTCGAGGTTTTGGAGATGCTCCATCTTCTGAATCTCTGCTTTCCTACTGTCTTCTTCTTCAAGCACGCAAGGCTCCTTCCATGGCAAGCTGTATGCAAGGGTTTCACCGTTGTCAGTGGCTACCTCCCATCCTCTCAGTGGAAATGTTCAACGCACCCTGTCACGGCACGACTATCCATCTGTCGGTTCTCAATCAGGCCGGAATAGAATCCAGTAATTCTTTTGCGTCTGTCACTAACGCCCCGCCCTTAGGAGTTTGAAGCTCGTCACAGTCATTCAATCATTGAATCCTACTCAGAATACCACAGACAAGGTTTAGACCTTCCGGATTCTCTTGAATGCCGCCATCAGTTCTAGCTTATACCATGAAGATTCTGATTAAAGAATCCAAGAGATATCTACTTAATCTAAGGTAGAACGGAGGTGGTTGTCAGGCACACGTTCATAGTTGAGAATGATGATGAGTGTCACGGATCATCACATTCATCCAGTTTAAGAACAAGTAATATCTTAGAATGGAAGCAAGCATAATTGAATGAAAAATAGTAGTAATTGCATTAATCCATCAAGACACAGCAGAGCTCCTCACCCCCAACCATGGGGTTTAGAGACTCATGCCGTAGGAAGTACACAAAGAAACGTGTAAAGTGTCATGAGGTACAGATACAATGTCAAAAGATCCTATTAATAGTGAACTAGTAACCTAGGGTATACAGAAATGAGTAAATGACATAAAAATCCACTTCTGGGTCCACTTAGTGTGTGCCTGGGCTGAGCATTGAAGCTTTCATTTGTAGAGACTTTTTCTGGAGTTAAATGCCAGCTTTCATGCCAGTTTGGGCGTTTAACTCCAAGTTTTATGCCAGTTCCAGCGTTAAACGCTGGAAATTCTGAGGCTGATTTTTCATGCCGGTTTGGGCCATCAAATCTCAGGCAAAGTATGGACTATTATACATTGCTGGAAAGCCCAGGATGTCTACTTTCGAACGCCGTTGAGAGCGCGCCAATTGGGGTTCTGTAGCTCCAGAAAATTCACTTCGAGTGCAGGGAGGTCAGAATCCAACAGCATCTGCAGTCCTTTTCAGTCTCTGAATCAGATTTTTGCTCTGGACCCTCAATTTCAGCCAGAAAATACCTGAAATCACAAAAAACCACACAAACTCATAGTAAAGTCCAGAAAAGTGAATTTTAACTAAAAACTAATAAAAATATACTAAAAACTAACTAAAATATACTAAAAACATACTAAAAACAATGCCAAAAAGCGTATAAACTATCCGCTCATCACATGCCATGCCTAAGAGTCAAGTGGCATGCCCAAGTGAGAGATGATGGCTGGCGTGCCACGCCTTCGACACCAAGTGGCACGCCCATAGGGTTGGCCTCCTATCTCCTTCTCTGGAAAATTGTACTAGCGTGCCACGCCCATGTCCCAGCGTGCCACACCCGTAATTCTTCTCATTCTAGGAGCTGGCGTGCCACGCCCAACGTTCAAGTGGCACGCCCAGATAGTCAATGAGGGTTGGCGTGCCACGCCTTGGCCTTCAAGTGGCACGCCCGAGTGAGGATGAGGGCTTGGCGTGCCACGCCTTCGATACTAAGTGGCATGCCCATGTGTTACTTTGCCCCCTTTTTAAACTTGGCGTGCCACACCTTGGCCTTCAAGTGGCACGCCCGAATGAGAATGAGGACTTAGCGTGCCACACCTTCGAGGCCAAGTGGCATGCCCATGTGTTTGGACCTTCAATCTTGCCTTTAGAATTTTGTACTAGCGTGCCACGCCATGATGCTCAAGTGGCATGCCCAAGTGTTGATGGCCTTCTCCAAGCTTGGTGTGCCGCACTTGGCTTCTCAAGTGGCACGCACAAGTGATGATAAGAGCTTGGTGTGCCACGCCTTCAGCACCAAGTGGCACGCCCAAGTGTTTGGGCCTTAGGATTAATGAACTGGCATGCCACGCCTCATGTTTCAAGTGGCACGCCCATAGTGGTTGATGGTCTTGGCGTGCCACGCCCAGATTGGCATGCCACGCTCCCTTTGTGGCCTTCAGTATTGCTCTCTGGAGGCTTGTACGAGCGTGCCACGCCCAGCTCCTGGCGTGCCACGCGCATGTATTTTTATGGCGTTTGCTCCAAGTGGCACGCCGGTTCATACGCTCAACTTTGTTTTGTTGTTTTTTTCGATTTTTGTTGCACTTTTCACCTGAAATTCAACACAAACCATTTCAAAGCAATGTATCACAATACTTAACATTTAGCTCATGAAATTGCATTAAAACAATGAATATGTGCTCTTTTTATGGTCCTTTTGCATAGGTAAAAAGGGTAATGATGCAAGTCATCACAACACCAAACTTAAGCTTTGCTTGTCCCAAGCAAATCAATGTGAGTTGCTCTTAAATGAATTGAGACTCTAACCATGAATGAGTACATTCATCACCAAGAATAAGGCTAAGTATTGACTCATGCATGAGTGTTGTTGTTTCAATGCCACAATAGACTCCTAAACTCTTGAGAATTTTTCAAGTGTCAGTCTTAAGTGCCATTTTTATTGATTGTCACCTGGAAGTAGCAAGAATTTCTTCTTTTTCTTTTCTTTTCAATTAACCACGACTCTAAATGTTTTGTCTCAAGATGACCCTTTAACTTAGGCTTTCAATTAGCACTCCCAAACCAGTTGGTCTTAGGGTGCTAGGTGTTGAACACCCCCAAGAATTTACTTGCCCAGGTCTTTCTTCTTGACACATCTTCATCACAAGCATCTAGTAGGACATCCAACTCTTTTGAGCTATTTGTATTTCTTTCCATCCTAGTAGTTGATGCTCAGAGCCTTGGGTCTTTTATTGCTCACTATTTCTTGGTTCTATAGATATTCTAGGGACATCCTTAACTTTTACTTGTCACTTCCTTTAAGTCTAGTCACTCATCATGACTCATTTTCTTTTTAATTCACTTATGGTCCTGCACTTAGATCCTTTATCTCTTGGTTTTAAACATTCTTACTTGGTCTTAATCTCTTTTACTCTTTGTTTTTGTATGGCTCACAATAAACTATTATGGAGACAAACTACTTCTTTTATTTGATGATTGTAAGACTTAAGATCATTGCATTTTCTTTCTTGAACATAAAAGACTCATAAAAGCAATTAAGGGAATAAGCAAACTAAGCATGAAAATTAAACTATCCTAACATTTCAACTTATTATCAATCATAAACATAAAAGGAACTAAACAGAAATTCAGAATTTTTTGAGAGTGTCAACCATGGGACTTAACAACCTTGGAGCAGTTTCAGTTCATTGGCCCCTTCCCTTTGTCTTTCTTCTTGGAAGGGGAGGAGTCATCACAATTCTTCTTGGAGGATCCTTCTTGTGCCTTTGTGTCTTTGGGATTCCAAAATCCAAGCCTCCTCATGTAAGATTTTACATTTTCTTTGTGATGGTATGCTATTTCTTCTTGCCTTGCACTAAGTTCCTCCATCTTTTGCATGTATGTTGGGTAGTTGGGGGTTAGGTTGGCTACTGCATTACACAGATAGCTCAACTTTGTTTGTGCATAGCCATCGTATTGTCCCCTTGCTATGGTTCTAGCATCATAGGGATGCCTAAACTCAGCAAGGTTCACTAGCTGGTTCTGTTGTTGTTCCATGATTATTCCGAGGCTACCCTGCAATTCACCCCAATTAACCTGGTCTCGCTGCTCCTTCAATTGCTCCATACTTCCTTGGAGTTATTGTATGATCTCATTCATGTGGTCACATTGTTGTTGATGCTGTTTGAGTTGGTTGACATCCTCTCTCAGATGGTGGATATCCCCTTTCATTTGGTGTATGTCTCCTTGTAGCTGCTCCTAATTGACCCCTTCAGGAAATTATTGGTATTGGTAGTGTAGTGGTGGTTGAAGTGCTAGATAATGTGGTTGTTCCTCAGCCTCTCCCTCTTATTGTGGTTGCCCTTATTGGGGTATATGAACATGAGCTCTGTGCTCCCTGGCCCTTTGAAGTGGATTAACAACTACCACCTTGACCATCTTCTTGGCGGTTATAGGCTTGTCTTGATCCACTAGCACTTCATCAATAATTTTCTCAACCCCTGCCTCATCACACAACCTTTGGATGATGCTGGGGAATGCCAACCTTGAGTCATCCTTGGTGATTTTAAGTATTTTGTTGATGTTGTTGGCAATCATTTCCCCAACATCCACATTCTCTCCCTTCATTATGCTGTATATGAGCATAGCCCTCTCTTTAGTTACCTCTGAAGTGTTGGATGTGGGAATTAAGGACTTTCTCACAAACTCCAGCCACCCTTTAGCTTGGGGGCTAAAATCTCTTCTCCTCAACTGATTGGGTCTCCCGTCCTTGCCATGAATCCATTGTACATGCATCACGTAAATTTCAGTGAGGATTTCATCAAATCCAGGATCCTCTTGCTTCATCCTCTCTTCATAGCTCTGGCTGGAGCTTGTTTGCTTCACCATCAGCATCCTATTTATGTTGGAGGGGCTGTAGTCAATGGCCTTCCCCCTAACATAACTCAAATAGCCATAAGAGTTCCTAGGTTCGGGCACTGCATTGGCGTAGAACTCCCTCACCAAGCTTTCCACCACCTTTTTTGGTGGATTGCACAAGAGTGCCCATCCTCTGCTTTCAATCTCCCGGTTGATCTCGGGGTGTTCATTCCTACCAAGTTGAAAACCAACCTCTAGAATGATTTGCCTCTCACTCACCCAACCATAAAATTGGTTTTGGTTGAATGATAAGAGGAAGTTATACTCATTGAAGCTTACAGAGGATCCTGAGGTTGGTTCCTTGGTCTTTCTCTTCTTTGAAGATGAGGCTTTTTGTGGTGCCATTGGTTGAGAGAGAAGGGTGAAGAGTTGAAAAACTTGGAAAAGGGGTATAGAGATCAAAGAGGGCAGAGCAAAGATTTGCTCTACAACACCAAACTTAAGACTTGATTGTCCCAATCAAGTAGAAAAAGAGAAAGAGAAGAAGAAGGGGGTTCTTTCGTGTGGGGGACCTTTGGGTGGTTTGAGGTGTGAAGAGTGGTGGGAGGTGTTTAGTATTTATAGTGGAGGAGAGGTGTAGGCTCGAAAGGGGGGTGGGGTTGTGGTGGGATTTTAAAAAAATTTATATTTTCCCACTTGGGAAGTGGCGCCTAGCGTGGGAAGAGGTGCCAATCTTTCTTTTCTTTTGATTCTCTACATGTGTTGAATCCCAAAGTGCAAGTACACTT
Organism: Arachis hypogaea; assembly: GCF_003086295.3. Classification (NCBI taxonomy): domain Eukaryota; kingdom Viridiplantae; phylum Streptophyta; class Magnoliopsida; order Fabales; family Fabaceae; genus Arachis; species Arachis hypogaea. Next base: position 86,995,007 of record NC_092041.1, read on the forward strand.
TGACTCCTTTCTTGAAGAGCTATCAATCATGTGGGCCCCATCCTCTTTCCTGAAAGTGAAACCGAAACACCATAAGTTAAAAGAACCCTTTTGCATTTCTTCTCATAACATATAATTGAAATGCAATTGATGAGTGTCCCTTGGGACACCAAACTTAATTTCCCTGCATAACATAAATTGGGTTTATCATTGGGTATTTAATGTGTTCATAAAGGTGTATTAAAATTAATTCCTTTCACCTTCTTTAACTCCTTTTGAACACATTAAGGTGACCTTGTGTGCCTAGCCAATTTACTTAATGCATTCAGATTAAGAATTTGTTGGGCTAGCCGTGTGGATATCATATGGTGTTGGCCACACCAAACTTAATCTCTGGGCTTACTCTCAAAATTAATTTATTCAAAAGGGTTGTAAGCCTAGATTAAGTGGTTAGTGGCCACACCAAACTTAGCTTTTTAGCTAGTTCCCAGCCCAATCACTTATCATCAATAAGTGTGTTCATCAATTTGCATTTCTAGAAAAAGAAAAACAAGGGAAAGGAAACAAATTGCAATATCACCAACTATCAAACAGTTGCGTTACTCTATCATCTATAAAGTAAAAGTATCAGACTGAAATTTAAACTACCTAAAACTATTTCTAAAAAGCAATAAATCAAAAGGATATGAACGTTGGGTTGCATGCCAACCAGCGCTTCTTTACTGTCATTAGCTTGACACTCCTTCCTCTTTAGTTGAGCTTGTAGCTCACTCTCTGCTCCTTCAAAGAGCCTCCCAAGTAATGTTTGAGCCTATGGCCATTGACAGTGAAGGTTCTTTGAGTTTTGTTCTCCATGAGTTCTACATGACCATATGAGGATGCCTTAAGGACAGTAAAAGGTCATAACCATTGAGACTTAAGTTTCTCTGGGAAGAATTTGAGTCTTGAGTTGTACAAGAGCACCTTTTGACCCTCTACAAACTCTCTTCTTGCTATCTTTTGATCATGCCATCTTTTTACTTTTTCCTTGTAGATTTTGGCATTTTCATATGCTTGAGATCTAAGCTCTTCTAATTCTTGCAATTGCAAGATCCGTTTTTCCCCAGCAGCATTACCATCAATTTTTAGCAACTTAAGTGCCCAAAAGGCTTTGTGTTCAAGCTCAAGGGGTAGGTGACATGGCTTCCCATACACCAACTGATATGGGTTCATACCTATGGGTGTTTTGAAGGCTGTCCTATGTTCCCAAAGAGCGTCATCCAGCCTCCTTGACCAGTCATTTCTTGAAGCTCCCACAGTCTCTAGGATCTGCTTTAACTCTCTATTTGATATCTCAGCCTGCCCACTTGTTTGAGGGTGATAAGGTGTTGCAACCTTATGCTTCAATCCATATCTCAAAAGTAGGGTCTCCAAGGGTCTGTCACAGAAGTGTGTTCCTCCGTCACTAATGAGGGCTCTAGGAACTCCAAACCGGCTGAAAATGTTTCTCCTAAGGAAGTTCATGACCACCCCATTGTCATTTGTTGGGGTTGCAATAGCCTCCACCCACTTGGAGACGTAGTCCACTGCCACTAGAATGTACTTATTTGTGTATGAGGTGGGGAATGGACCTATGAAGTCAATTCCCCATACATCAAATAGTTCAAGTTCTAGTATGAATTGTTGTGGCATCTCATTTCTCTTGGGTAGATTCCCAGCTCTTTGGCATTCATTACACATTGACACCAATTCCTTGGCCTCCTTGAATATTGTTAGCCAGGAGAATCCGCATTGGAGCACCTTTGCTGCTGTTCTTTCTCCACTAAAGTGGCCACCATATGCAGATCCGTGGCATTGCCACAATACCTTTTGCCCTTCCACTTGTGAAATACATCTCCTCAAGATCCCATCAATACCCTTTTTAAACAAGTAAGGATCATCCCAGATGTAGTGTTTAGCATCATTGATCAGTTTCTTCCTCATGTGCTTGTTGATGTTGGTGGGCAGCTCCCCAATAGCCTTGAAGTTGGCTATATCAGCAAACCAAGAACTCTCCTTAATCATCATCAACTGCTCATCAGGGAAACTTTCATTCACTTCAAGTTGTTGTGCTTTATCCTCTTGGCGTGGGATTCTTGACAAGTGGTGGGCCACCTTGTTCTCAGCTCCGCTTCGATCCTTAATCTCTATGTTGAACTCTTGAAGTAGCAAGACCCACCTTATCAACCTAGGCTTGGATTCTTGCTTAGTCAACAGATATTTGAGGGCTGGATGATTAGTGAACACAGTAACTTTAGAGCCAATAAGATATGATCTAAACTTATCAAAAGCAAAGACTATGGCTAAAAGTTCCTTCTCTGTAGTGGTGTAGTTCCTTTGATTCTCATTAAGGACCTTGCTAGCATAGTAAATAACATGTACTAGCTTGTCTTTCCTCTGTCCTAGAATAGCACCAATAGCAAATCAGATGCATCACACATCAATTCAAAGGGTAGATCCCAGCTAGGTGGTGCTATAATAGGTGCAGAGGAAAGTCTATTTTTAAGTTCATCAAATGCTATCATACACTTTCTATAAAAAACAAAGGGGGTATTTGAGATAAGTAGGTTGCTAAGGGGTTTTGCAATCTTTGAAAAATCTTTAATAAACCTCCTATAGAATCCAGCATGTCCCAAAAAGTTTCTGATTGCCTTAACATTGCAAGGTGGAGGAAACTTCTCGATTACTTCCACGTTTGTCTTGTCCACTTCTATGCCATTATTAGAGATCTTATGACCAAGAACCACCCCTTCATTCACCATAAAATGGCACTTCTCCCAGTTTAAAACCAGGTTGGTTTCTTGGCATCTCTTTAACACCATGGCAAGATGACATAGGCAATCAGAATATGAATCCCCAAACACAAAAAAGTCATCCATAAACACTTTTATGAACTTCTCAATCATGTCTGAGAAGATGGAGGGCATGCACCTTTAGAATGTTGCAGGTGCATTGCAGAATCCAAAGGGCATTCTCCTATAAGCAAAGACTCTGTAGGGACAAGTAAAAGAGGTTTTCTCCTGATCTTTAGGGTCTACAACTATTTGATTATAGCCAGAGTAGCCGTCCAGGAAGCAGTAGTATTCATGTCCTACGAGCCTTTCAAGCATCTGGTCCATGAAAGGTAGGGGAAAGTGGTCTTTTCGGGTGGCTTCATTGAGTTTCCTATAGTCGATGCACATACACCATCCGGTCACTATTCTTGTGAGTATTAGTTCATTCTTCTCATTTGGCACAATAGTGATCCCTCCCTTCTTAGAGACCACTTGGACAGGGCTCACCCAAGAGCTATCTGAAATGGGGTAAATCACCCCTACTTGCCACAGTTTCAACACCTCTTTTTGGACCACTTCATTCATGGTTGGGTTTAGCCTTCTCTGTTGTTGTCTTGATGGCTTTGCACCTTCCTCAAGTAGGATTTTATGCATGCACATTGAAGGGCTGATTCCCTTTAGATCCGCAAGTGTCCACCCTATAGCATCCTTGTGTTGTTGTAGCACTTGGAGTACCCCTTCTTCTTGTTGTCTACTCAAGCTTGAATTGATGATTACCGGGTATGTGTTGTTATCACCCAAGTAAGCATACTTCAAATTTAGGGGCAGGGCTTTTAGCTCCAACTTTGGTGCCTCCACTTCCAACTTCTTTGACTTGTCGGGCATGATTTGTTCTTTCATAGCCTCCAATGGTTGCTCACCACATGATATTTATTGGTCTTGCTCTTGGGTTTCTTCACATGGTTCTTCCTCTAGGACTCCTTGAACTAGGGTCTCAATTGTGTCCACCACCATGCATTCACTAATGGACTCCTTGGGGTAGCTTATTGCCTTGAAGACATTTCAAGACCATCTTTTCTTCATGTAGTCTCAAGACTAACTCTCCCTTTTGAACATCTATTATGGCTCCAGCAGTAGCTAGGAATGGCCTTCCCAGGATGATGGATGTATTGGCCTCTTTCTCCATGTCAAGCACAACAAAATCAGCTGGGAAGATGAACTCCCCTACCTTCACCAATAGGTCTTCCACCACACCATGGGGGAATTTAAATGTTCTGTCAGCCAATTGGAGTGCCATTCTTGTTGGTTTGGCCTCTTCTATTCTCATTCTCTTCATCATGGCTAAAGACATGAGGTTTATGCTGGCTCCAAGATCACATAATGCCTTCTCAATGTTCATGTCCCCAATGATACAGGGGATTTAGAAACTCCCAGGGTCTTTCAATTTTTGGGGAAGCTTCCTTTGTATTATAGCACTACATTCTTCAGTGAGTACCACAGTTTCTTTCTCACCCTAGTTCCTCTTCCTTGTCATGAAATCCTTCAAAAATTTAGCATAGAGTGACATTTGCTCTAATGCCTCAGCAAAGGGTATGTTGATCTGGAGCTTCTTGAAGATTTTTAAGAATCTGGTGAATTGGCTGTCCTTTCCATCCTTCCTCAGCCTTTATAGATAGGATACTTTTGGCACATAAGGCTTTAGAACTTGCTTTGGTGAGGATGGTGCAGAGGCCCTTTCTTCATTCTTGATTTCAGGTTCCCTTGTAGCCTCTTCTTCCTGGTGACTTTGACTCGGGAGTGTTTCTTCCCCAACTTTTCTACTCCTTAGTGTTATGGCTTTGCATTCTCCCCTTGAGTTAGCCATGGTGTCACTAGGAAAGGTATGTGTGGGCATGGGTATTTGCTTAGACAAACTTCCTACTTGTGCTTCTAATTTTGAGATCGCTGCCCCTTGATTCTTTATGTTCGACCTCAACTCTTCATGGTTAGCATCTATCTTCCTGTCAGCCTGCAGCTACCTTTCTAGCATAGTAGAGACAGTTCCGGTCAATTGTGTTGACAATTGAGCTATGGCTGCCTCCAATTTTGAGAAACTGCTGCTGGTTTCACATGGTTGTATGGTAGGGGTTGATGCATCTTGGTGATGGTTGTTATGTGTTTGCTGTGTAGGGTGATATGTTGTGTTTTGTGAGTTATGGTGGAGTCTATTATTACTTGATTGGTGGTTAGAGTTATGGTTGTTGTGATGGTTAGAGTGGTATGGCTTGTGGTCTTGTTGGTTTTCCCATCCAAAATTTGGGTGGTTCTTCCAACCTGGGTTGTATGTCTTAGAGTTTGGATCATATAGTGGTCTAGATGAGTTGTTCACATAATTTGCTTGCTCCCACTCACCTTAAGCTTCTGGTGCATCTTTTTCTTGAGGTGGTGCTTGAGCCTGGACAACTGAGACTTGGCTAGCCTCCACTTTCTTTGTTAAGGCTGCTAGTTGTGCTGCAATTGCCTTGTTTTGAGCCAACAAGGCATCCATAGAGTTGAGTTCCAGCACTCCTCTCTTTTGAGTTCTTTCTGAAGCATAAAAATACTCATTTTCGGCCACTGTCTCAATAACATCTTTGGCTTTTTCAATAGTTTTCTTCTTGTTGAGTGAACCCCCTGAAGAGTGGTCCACAGCCTTTTTTGCTTCATATGATAGCCCTTCATAAAAGATGTGTAGCTGAACCCATTCATTGAATATATCCGGAGGGCATTTCCTTGTCAAGTCTTTGAACCTCTCCCAGGCCTCATAAAGTGTTTCACCATCTTGCTGTGTGAAGGTTTGCACCCATAGTTCTCAATCTATTGACCCTATGTGGTGGGTAGAATCTTGCTAGAAATTTGTTCACAACCTCCTCCCATGTGGCCAAGCTCTCGTTGGGGAATGCCTCCAACCACTTTACTGCCTTATCCCTGAGTGAGAAAGGAAACAAGAGTAGCTTGTAGGTGTCAGGGTGTACACCACTGGACTTTACAGTGTCGCATATCCTCAAGAATGCAGTGAGATGTTGATTTGGGGTCCTCTTGAGCACCTCCTCCATATGAACAATTATTCTGGACAAGTGTGATAAGTTGAGGTTTCAACTCAAAGTTGTTAGTATGGATTGTTGGCTTCAGAATGTTGCTGCTACAGTTTCCTGGATTTGGGTTGATGTAGGAGCCTAAGACTCTCCTCTCTTGCTCAACATGATTGCCAGCTTCCTCTCCAACATGGTTATTTACTTCTTCCTCCATGGTAGCTTCTAGATCTTCCTCCACTACTTCCTTGCTAACTATGCCTTTGCCTCTTGCTTCCCTCCTTAATCTACGGAAGGTCCTCTCAGGTTCACTATCGAAGGAAGATGAAGTTTCTCCCCTTCTACCTGTCATACATTCAGCAAATAGCCAGCAGAAGACAAGTGAAGTAAAAACTCTTGTTAAGATTAGTGGTTAGCTTGGTTGATGCAATTAGTCGAACAGTTAATATGACAGTGCGAAAAATGGGAATTTGAACAATGAGCAGCTAAAATGATCAAGATGGAAATAAAACAGAATAGGAAGAGAATAAAACAAAAACTGAAAAGGTAATAACAAGGTAAAGAAAATGCTTAATCTAGCTCCACAATCAATTTAGTAATTGTCAAATTTAAGCCAATCCCCGGCAACGGTGCTATAAAACTTGATGACTGGAATTCATACCCCACAAAATTTTTGATGATGAATCCGTTCTTTTGGCAAGCGCACCAAAATTATCGTCAAGTAATAACCCACTAGGAGTGGGATCGTATCCACAGAGATTGGTAGATTTGAGCAATGTTAATCAATTGGTGAATTAGTTAAGCTGAGCAATATAGAGTATGATTGCAGAAATTGTAAATGAATGAGAAAGTAAATGGCTCAAGAAGAAAAAAGAAATAAAGCGCATAAAAGAAAATGGCAAGAATGTAAAGTGCAGAATTATAAATGACTGAATTATAAATGGGAATGGGGATTAACATAATTATAAAGAAAACTATAAAGAATGTGGAAGATGAGAATAGGGGAATTTATTGAGATCGGGAGATATTGTTCTCTTTGGATTAGATCTAGGTCATCTCATCTTCAATCATGCAACTCATTGACCTCTTGGCAATTGGTGCACGAAATTGTTATCACCAGGCATGGCTCCAAAAACTTGGTGCACAATACCATGATTCAGACGTCTCTTCACAACTTCACATAGCTGACCAGCAAGTGCATTGGGTCGTCCAAGTAATACCTTACGTGAGTAAGGGTCGATCCCACGGAGATTGTCGGCTTGAAGCAAGCTATGGTCATCTTGTAAATCTCAGTCAGGCGGATTCAAATGGTTATGGAGTTTTGATAATTAAAAGATAAATAAACATAAAATAAAGATAGAGATACTTATGTAATTCATTGGTGGGAATTTCAGATAAGCGTATGGAGATGCGTTATTCCTTCTAAATTTCTGCTTTCCTACTGCCTTTATTCAATCATTCATACTCCTTTCCATGACAAGCTGTATGTTGGGGATCACCATTGTCAATGGCTACCTCCCGTCCTCTCAGTGAAAATAGTCCTCTACGGTTTTTGTACGGCTAATCAACTGTCGGATTTCTCGTCTCGGATGAAAAATACCAGGCACAACTACCACATGGCTAATCAGCTATTGGTTCTCGATCGTGTCAGAATAAGATCCAATGATCCTTTTGTGCACTGTCACTGTGCCCCACAGTCACGAGTTTGAAGCTCGTCACAGTCATCCCTTCCCAGATCCTACTTGAAATACCACAGACAAGGTTTAGACTTTTCGGCTCTCTGGAATGCTACCAATTGTTTCTAGCCTATACCACGAAGATTCTACTCTCAGATTTAGATGCCCCATTGTCAGAGGGGAAACAATGTGAATCGTTGATTAGAGATCCAAGAGATATACACTCAAGCGATTGCAGATAGAATGGAAGTGGTTGTCAGGCACGTGTTCATGAGTGAGAATGAGGATGAGTGTCACGGATCATCACATTCATCAGGTTGAAGTGCGAGTGGATATCTTAGAATAAGAATAAGCTTGAATTCAATAGAAGAACAATAGTACTTTACATTAATACTCGAGGAACAGCAGAGCTCCACACCTTAATCTATGGTGTGTAGAAATTCCACCGTTGAAAATATATAAGTGAAAATAGGATAGGCATGGCCGAATGGACAGCCTCCCAGAATGTGAACAATGGTCCAAAAGATCTCTAGTACAATAGTAAAAATTCTTATTTATACTAAACTAGTTACTAGGTTTATAGAAATAAGTAAATGATGCAGAAATCCACTTCCGGGCCCACTTGGTGTGTGCCTGGGCAGAGCATTGAAGCTTTCATGTTTAGAGAATTTTCTTGGAGTTAAACGCTAGCTTTAATGCCAGTTTGGGCATTTAACTCTAGCTTTTATCCTGTTTATGGCGTTTAACACTAGAATAGGACAGGAAGTTAGCGTTTGAACGCCTATTTTCATCATCAAAACTCGGGCAAAGTATGGCTTATTATATATTGCTAGAAAGCCCAGAATGTCTAATTTCCAACGCAATTGAGAGCTTGCCAATTCGGCTTCTGTAACTCCAGAAAATCCATTTCGAGTGCATGGTGGTCAGAATCCAACAGCATCTGTAGTCCTTTTTCAGCATCTGAATCAGATTTTTGCTCAGGTCCCTCAATTTCAGCCAGAAAATACCTAAAATCACAGAAAAACACACAAACTCATAGTAAAGTCCAGAAATGTGAATTTTGCATAAAAACTACTAATTATATACTAAAAGCTAACTAAATCATACTAAAAACTATGTAAAAACAATGTCAAAAAGCGTATACATTAACCGCTCATCACAACACCAAACTTAAATTGTTGCTTGTCCCCAAGTAACCGAAAACAAATAGGATAAAAAGAAGAGAACATACAACGAATCTCACAATATCAATGAAACTTAGTCCCAATCAGATGAGCAGCGCTTTTAGCTTTTTGCCTCTGAACAGTTTTGGCATCTCACTTTATCCTTTGAAGTTCAGAATGATTGGTTTCTATAGGAACTTAGAATTTTAGATAGTGTTATTGATTCTCCTAGTTAAGTATGATGATTCTTGAACACAGCTACTTTATGAGTCTTGGCCGTGGCCCAAAGCACTCTGTTTTCCAGTATTACCACCGGATACATCCATGCCACAGACACATAACTGGGTGAACCTTTTCAGATTGTGACTCAGCTTTGCTAGAGTCCCCAATTAGAGGTGTCCAGGGTTCTTAAGCACACTCTTTTTGCTTTGGATCACGACTTTAACCGCTCAGTCTCAAGTTTTCACTTGACACCTTCACGCCACAAGCACATGGTTAGGGACAGCTTGGTTTAGCCGCTTAGGCCAGGATGTTATTCCTGTAGGCCCTCCTATCCATTGATGCTCAAAGCCTTGGATCCTTTTTATTATCCTTGCCTTTTGGTTTAAAGGGCTATTGGCTTTTTCTGCTTGCTTTTTTTTTGAATTCACTGCTTTTTTCTTGCTTCAAGAATCATTTTTATGATTTTTCAGATCCTCAGTAGCATGTCTCCTTTTTCATCATTCTTTCAAGAGCCAACAATTTTAACATTCATGAACAACAAATTCAAAAGACATATGCACTGTTCAAGCATACATTCAGAAATCAAAAGTATTGCCACCACATCAAAATAATTAATCTGTTATAAAATTTGAAATTCATGCAATTCTTCTCTTTTCAATTAAGAACATTTTTCATTTAAGAAAGGTGATGGATTCATAGGACATTCATAACTTTAAGGCATAGACACTAAGACACTAATGATCATAAGACACAAACATAAGTAAAACATAAAGCATAATTTTCGAAAAACATAAAAATAAAGAACAAGGAGATTAAAGAACGGGTCCACCTTAGTGATGGCGGCTTGCTCTTCCTCTTGAAGATCTTATGGAGTGCTTGAGCTCCTCAATGTCTCTTCCTTGCCTTTGTTGCTCCTCTCTCATGATTCTTTGATCTTCTCTAATTTCATGGAGGAGGATGGAATGTTCTTGGTGCTCCACCCTTAGTTGTCCCATGTTGGAACTCAATTCTCCTAGGGAGGTGTTGATTTGCTCCCAATAGTTATGTGGAGGAAAGTGCATCCCTTGAGGCATCTCAGGGATTTCATGATGATGAATTTCCTCATGTCCATGAGTGGGATCTCTTGTTTGCTCCATCTTCTTCTTAGTGATGGGCTTGTCCTCATCAATGAGGATGTCTCCCTCTATGTTAATTCCAATTGAATTACAGAGGTGACAAATGAGATGAGGGAAGGCTAACCTTGCCAAGGTAGAGGACTTGTCCACCACCTTATAAAGTTCTTGGGATATAACCTCATGAACTTCTACTTCCTCTCCAATCATGATGCTATGAATCATGATAGCCCGATCTATAGTAGCTTCGGACCGGTTGCTAGTGGGAATGATTGAGCATTGGATAAACTCCAACCATCCCTAGCCACGGGCTTGAGGTCATGCCTTCTCAGTTGAACCGGCTTCCCTCTTGAATCTCTCTTCCATTGAGCGCCCTCTTCACAAATGTCTATGAGGACTTGGTCCAACCTTTGATCAAAGTTGAACCTTCTAGTGTAGGGGTGTTCATCTCCTTGCATCATGGGCAAGTTGAATGCCAACCTTACATTTTCCAGACTAAAATCTAAGCATTTCCCCCGAACCATTGTAAGCCAATTCTTTGGGTCCGGGTTCACACTTTGATCATGGTTCTTGGTGATCCATGCATTGGCATAGAACTCTTGAACCATTAAGATTCCAACTTGTTGAATGGGGTTGGTAAGAACTTCCCAACCTCTTCTTCGGATCTCACGTCGGATCTCTGGATATTCACTCTTTTTGAGTTTGAAAGGGACCTCGGGGATCACCTTCTTCATGGCCATAACTTCATAGAAGTGGTCTTGATGCACCCTTGAGATGAATCTCTCCATCTCCCATGACTCGAAGGTGGAAGCTTTTGCCTTCCCTTTCCTCTTTCTAGAGGTTTCTCCAGCCTTAGGTGCCATAAAGGTTATGGAAAAATGAAAAGCAACGCTTTTACCACACCAAACTTAGAAGGTTTGCTCGTCCTCGAGCAAAAGAGGAAAGAAAAGAGTAGAAGAAGAAGAAATAGAGGAGATGGAGGGGGAGAAGTAGTGTTTAGGTTGTGTGAAAATGAGGGAGTGAAGAAGGGTTTATATAGGGGTGGAGAGAGGGGTAGGGTTCGGCCATTATGGGTGGGTTTGGGAGGGAAAGTGGTTTGAATTTGGATGGTAGGGTAGGTGGGGTTTTATCAAGGATGGATGTGAGTGGTGAAGAGAATGGTGGGATTTGATAGGTGAGGGGTTTTTGGGGAAGAGATATTGAGGTAATTAGTGAATGGGTGAAGAAGAGAGAGAGTGGTGGGGTAGGTGGGGATCCTGTGGGGTCCACAGATCCTGAGGTGTCAAGGATAGCTCATCCCTGCACCATGTGGCGTGCAAAAATGCCCTTTCTGCCAATCCTGGCGTTAAACGCCAGGCTGCTGCCCATTTCTGGCATTTAACACCAGCTTCTTGCCCCTTTCTGGCGTTAAACGCCACTCTGGTGCCCCTTTCTGGCGTTAAACGCCTAGAATGGTGCCAGGCTGGGCGTTAAACGCCCATTCTGCTGCCCTTACTGCCGTTTAAACGCCAGCCAGTTTTTCCTCTAGGGTGTGCTATTTTTCTTTCTGGTTTTCATTCTGTTTTTACTTTTTCAATTGTTTTTGTGACTTCTCATGATCATCAACCTATAGAAAACATAAAATAACAATGGAAAATAGATAGATATAGTAAAATTGTGTTGCCTCCCAACAAGCACTTCTTTAATGTCAGTAGCTTGACAGTGGGCTCTCATGGAGCCTCACAGATACTCAGAGCAATGTTGGAACCTCCCAACACCAAACTTAGAGTTTGACTGTGGGGGCTCTGTTTGACTCTGTTTTGAGAGAAGCTCTTCATGCTTCCTCTCCATGGTTACAGAGGGATATCCTTGAGCCTTAAACACAAAGGATTCTTCATTCATTTGAATGATCAATTCTCCTCTGTCAACATCAATCACAGCCTTTGCTGTGGCTAGGAAGGGTCTGCCAAGGATGATGGATTCATCCATGCACTTCCCAGTCTCTAGGACTATGAAATCAGCAGGGATGTAATGGTCTTCAACCTTTACCAGAACATCCTTTACAAGTCCATAAGCATGTTTCTTGAATTGTCTGCCATCTCTAGTAAGATTCTTGCAGCTTGTACCTCAAAGATCCCTAGCTTCTCCATTACAGAGAGAGGCATAAGGTTTATGCTTGACCCTAGGTCACATAAAGCCTTCTCGAAGGTCATGGTGCCTAATGTACAAGGTATTGAGAACTTCCCAGGGTCCTGTCTCTTTTGAGGTAATCTCTGCCTAGTCAAGTCATCCAGTTCTTTGGTGAGCAAAGGGGTTCGTCCTCCCATGTCTTATTACCAAATAACTTGTCATTTAGCTTCATGATTGCTCCAAGGTACTTAGCAACTTGCTCTTTAGTGACATCTTCGTCCTCTTCAGAGGAAGAATACTCATCAGAGCTCATGAATGGTAGAAGTAAATCCAATGGAATCTCTATGGTCTCAGTGTGAGCCTCAGATTCCCATGGTTCCTCATTAGGGAACTCATTGGAGGCCAGTGGACGTCCATTGAGGTCTTCCTCAATGGCGATCACTGCCTCTTCCTCCTCTCCAATTTTGGCCATGTTGATGGCCTTACACTCTCCTTTTGGATTCTCTTCTGTATTGCTTGGAAGAGTACTAGGAGGGAGTCTTACTCAGCTGACCCACTTGTGCCTCCAAGTTTCTAATGGAGGACCTTGTTTCAGTCATGAAACTTTGAGTGGTTTTGATTAGATCAAATACCATGGTTGCTAAGTCAGAGTGGCTCTGCTTAGAATTCTCTGTCTGTTGCTGAGAAGATGATGGAAAAGGCTTGCCATTGCTAAACCTGTTTCTTCCACCATTATTGTTGTTGAAACCTTGTTGAGGTCTCTGTTGATCCTTCCATGAGAGATTTGGATGATTTCTCCATGAAAGATTATAGGTGTTTCCATAGGGTTCTCCCATGTAATTCACTTCTTCCATTGATTGGTTCTCTAGATCATAAGCTTCTTCTTCAGATGAAGCGTCCTTAGTACTGCCTGGTGCAGCTTGCATTCCAGACAGACTTTGAAAAATCATATTGACTTGCTGAGTCAATATTTTTTTTTGAGCCAATATGGCATTCAGAGTATCATTCTCAAGAACTCCTTTCTTCTGATTCGTCCCATTGTTCACAGGATTCCTTTCAGAAGTGTACATGAATTGGTTATTTGCAACCATTTCAATGAGTTCTCGAGCTTCTGCAGGTATCTTCTTCAGATGAAGAGATCCTCCAGCAGAGCTGTCCAATGACATCTTGGACAGTTCAGACAGACCATCATAGAAGGTACCTATGATGCTCCATTCAGAAAGCATGTCAGAAGGACACTTTCTGATCAATTGTTTGTATCTTTCCCAAGCTTCATAGAGGGATTCACCTTCCTTCTGTCTGAAGGTTTGGACTTCCACTCTAAACTTACTCAATTTTTGAGGTGGAAAGAACTTTGCCAAGAAGGCATTGACTAACTTTTCCTAAGAGTTCAGGCTTTCTTTAGGTTGTGAGTCCAACCATATCCTAGCTCTGTCTCTTACAGCAAAAGGGAATAGCATAAGTCTGTAGACCTCAGGGTCAACCCCATTGGTCTTGACAGTGTTACATATTTGCAAGAATTCAGCTAAAAACTGATGAGGATCTTCCAATGGAAGTCCATAGAACTTGTAATTCTGTTGCATTAGAGAAACTAATTGAGGCTTAAGCTCAAAGTTGTTTGCTCCAATGGCAGGGATAGAGATGCTTCTCCCATAGAAGTCGGGAGTAGGTGCAGTAAATTCACCCAGCACCTTCCTTGCATTGTTGGCATTGTTGTTGTTTTCGGTTGCCATGTCTTCTTCTTGTTTGAAGATTTTTGTTAGGTCCTCTACAGAGAGTAGTGCTTTAGCTTCTCTTAGCTTTCGCTTCAAGGTCCTTTCAGGTTCCGGGTCAGCCTCAACAAGAATGCTTTTGTCTTTGTTCCTACTCATATGAAAGATAAGAGAACAAGAAAGTATGGAGTCCTCTATGTCACAGTATAGAGATTCCTTGAGGTGTCAGAGGAAAAGAAGAATAGAAGGAGAAGGTAGAAGAATTCGAACTTATCAAGAGGGATAGAGTTCGAATTATTGATAGTGGAGGAGTGTCAATCCTTAAATAGAAGGATGTGAGACGAGGGGAAGAACTTTCGAAAATAAAATAAAAGATTTTAAAATGATTAAAAGAAATTTTGAAAATTTGATGAATGATTTTTGAAAATTAAAGTTGGGAAAGAAATAAAGTGATTCTGAAAAAGATTTTGAAATTAGAAATCAAAAAGATATGATTGAAAACTATTTTGAAAAAGATGTGATTAAAAAGATATGATTGAAAATCAATTTAAAAAGATTTGATTTTTAAAATTAATGACTTGGCTAACAAGAAATTTAAAAGATATGATTCAGACATTAAACCTTTCTCAACAGAAAAGGCAACATACTTGAAATGTTGAATCAAATCATTAATTGTTAGCAAGTATTTTTGAAAAATGGAAAGAAATTGATTTTGAAAATATATGATTGAAAAGATATGATTTGAAAAAGATTTGATTTTGAAAAAATATGAAAACTTGAAAAAAATTTGAATTAAAAACAAAATCTTCCCTCTTGTGCCATCCTGGCGTTAAACGCCCAGAATGGTATCCATTCTGGCGTTTAACGCCCAAAATGCTACCCTTTTGGGCGTTAAACGCCCAGCCAGGTACCCTGGCTGGCGTTTAAATGCCAGTTTTCCTTCTTCACTGGGCATTTTGAACGCCCAGCTTTTTCTGTGTAATTCCTCTGCTGCATGTTCTGAATCTTCAATTCTCTGTATTATTGACTTGAAAAGACACAAATTAAAAAATTTTTTGAATTTTTAATGATGAGGAATAATCGAAATGCCACTAAGATCAAATAAACAATGCATGCAAGACACCAAACTTAAAAGTTTGTATACTATTGACACTAACAAATTGAGAATGCATATGAGAAACAACAAAACACTCAAGACAAGAGAATTTAAAGATCAGAGCAAGGAAATCATCAAGAACAACTTGAAGATCAATGGAGAACATAATGCATGTAATTTTCGAAAATTAGAAGATTAAAAACATGCAATGGACACCAAACTTAAAATTAGACACTAGACTCAAACAAGAAACATAAAATATTTTTGATTTTATGATTTTATAAATTTTCTTGTGCTTTTTCGAAAATTATATGGAGAAGTAAAATAAAGGATTCAAAATTCTTAATGAGAATTCCAGGAATCATGCAATGTTAGTCTAAAGCTTTAGTCTAAAAAAAATTAGACATGGCTAGCCAAGCTTCAGCAGGACATTACATTCAAGAGCTAAATTGATGAGAATCAATCAGCTTTGGTGATGATGAAAACATCATCTGAAACTCTAGAATTCATTCTTAAGAACTTTGAAGAACAAAATAAAATAAAATAACATAAAATAAGCAACAAGATGAACCGTCAGTTGTCCAAACTCGAACAATCCCCGGCAATGGCGCCAAAAACTTGGTGCACGAAATTGTGATCATCAATGGCGCCATCAACATGGTACGCTCAATTGCAATCTCAACTCTTTATCACAACTTCGCACAACTAACCAGCAAGTGCACTGGGTCGTCCAAGTAATAAACCTTACGTGAGTAAGGGTCGATCCCACGGAGATTGTTGGTATGAAGCAAGCTATGGTCATCTTGTAAATCTCAGTCAGGCGGATTCAAATGGTTATGGAGGATTGATAATTAAAAGATGAATAAGACATAAAATAAAGATAGAGATACTTATGTAATTCATTGGTGAGAGCTTCAGATAAGCGTATGGAGATGTTTTGTCCCTTCTGTCTCTCTGCTTTCCTACTGTCTTCATCCAATCCTTCTTACTCCTTTCCATGGCAAGCTGTATATTGGGCATCACCGTTGTCAATGGCTACATCCCGTCCTCTCAGTGAAAATATTCAACGCGCTCTGTCACAGCACGGCTAATCATCTGTTGGTTCTCGATCATGTCGGAATAGAATCCAGTGATTCTTTTGCGTCTGTCACTAACGCCCCACAATCGCGAGTTTGAAGCTCGTCACAGTCATTCAATCCCTGAATCCTACTCAGAATACCACAGACAAGGTTTAGACCTTCCGGATTCTCAAGAATGGCCACCAATGGATTCTAGCTTATACCACGAAGATTCTGATTAAGGAATCCAAGAGATACACATTCAAGCCTTGTTTGCATGTAGAACGGAAGTGGTTGTCAGGCACGCGTTCATAAGTGAGAATGATGATGAGTGTCACATAATCATCACATTCATCAAGTTCTTGGGTGCGAATGAATATCTTAGAACAAGAATAAGCTGAATTGAATAGAAGAACAATAGTAATTGCATTAATACTCGAGGTACAGCCGAGCTCCACACCTTAATCTATGGTGTGCAGAAACTCCACCGTTGAAAATACATAAGTGATAATGGTGATCAATGGCTTCGGCCCCAGAGAGGGAACCAGAAGAACCAAGATGAAAATACAATAGCAAAAGGTCCTATTTATAGAGAACTAGTAGCTTAGGGTTTACAAAAATGAGTCAATGACGTAAAAATCCACTTCCGGGCCCACTTGGTGTGTGCTTGGGCTGAGCATTGAAGCTTCCATGTGTAGAGACTTTTCTTGGAGTTAAACACCAGCTTTTGTGCCAGTTTGGGCGTTTAACTCCCACTTTTGTGCCAGTTCCGGCGTTTAACGCCAGAATTCTTGAGCTGACTTGGGACGCCTGTTTGGGCCATCAAATCTCGGGAAAAGTATAAACTATTATATATTTCTAGAAATCCCAGAATGTCTACTTTCCAAAGCAATTGAGATCACGCTCATTGGGTTTCTGTAGCTCTAGAAAATCTACTTCGAGTGCAGGGAGGTCAGAATCCAACAGCATCTGCAGTCCTTTTTCAGTCTCTGGATCAGATTTTTGCTCAGGTCCCTCAATTTCAGCCAGAAAATACCTGAAATCACAGAAAAATACACAAACTTATAGTAAAGTCCAGAAAAGTGAATGTTAAATAAAAACTAATAAAAATATAATAAAAACTAACTAAAACATATTAAAAACATACTAAAAACAATGCCAAAAAGCGTATAAATTATTCGCTCATCAGTTGCCTCCCAATAAGCACTTCTTTAATGTCAACAGCTTGATAGTGAGCTCTCATAGAGCCTCACAGATATTCAGAGCATGGTTGGGGCCTCCCAACACCAAACTTAGAGTTTGGTTGTGGCCTCCCAACACCAAACTCAGAGTTTGAATGTGGGGGCTTTGGTTGACTTTGTATTGAGAGAAGCTTTTCATGCTTCCTCTCCATGGTTACAGAAGGAGATCCTTGAGCATTAAACACAAGGTAGTCCTCATTCAATTGAAGGACCAACTCTCCTCTGTCAACATCAATCATAGCTCTTGTTGTGGCTAGGAAAGGTCTACCAAGGATAATGGATTCATCCTCATCCTTCCCAGTGTCTAGGATTATGAAATCAGTAGGGATGTAAAGGCTTTCAACCTTCACTAGCACGTCCTCTACTATTCCATAAGCCCTTTTCACGGATTTGTCTGCCATCTCTAGTGAGATTCTTGCAGCTTGAACCTCAAAGATTCCCAGTTTCTCCATTACAGAGAGTGGAATAAGGTTTATGCCTGACCCCAGGTCACACAGAGCCTTCTCAAAGGTCATGGTGCCTATGGTGCAAGGTATCAAGAACCTTTCGGAATCCTCTTTCTTTTGAGGTAATGTCTGCCTAATCAAGTTATTCAGTTCATTGGTGAGCAAGGGGGGGAGTTCATCCACCCAAGTCTCATTACCAAATAACTTGGCATTCAACTTCATGATTGCTCCAAGGTACTTAATAACTTACTCTTCAGTAATATCTTCATCATCTTCAGAGGAAGAATAATCATCAGAGCTCATGAATGACAGAAGTAGGTTCAATAGAATCTCTATGGTCTCTAGATGAGCTTCAGATTCCTTAGGTTCCTCAAATGGGAACTCCTTTTTGTCCATAGGACGTCCCATGAGGTCTTCCTCATTGGGATTCACATCCTCCTCCTCCTTTCTAGGGTCGGCCACACCAAGTAAGGTTATGGCCTTGCACTCTCTTTTTGGATTCTCTTCTGTATTGCTTGGGAGAGTACTAGGAGGAGTTTCAGTGACTCTTTTACTCAGTTTGCCCACTTGTGCCTCCAAATTTCTGATGGAGGACCTCGTTTCATCCATGAAACTGAGAGTGGCCTTAGATAGATCAGAGACTATATTTGCAAAGCTAGAGGTTCTCTGCTCAGAATTCTCTGTCTGTTGCTAAGAGGATGATGGAAAAGGTTTGCTATTGCTAAATCTGTTTCTTACACCATTATTATTGAAGCCCTGTTGAGGCTTCTGTTGATCCTTCCATGAAAGATTTGGATGATTCCTCCATGAAGGATTATAGGTGTTTCCATAGGCTTCACCCATGTAATTCACCTATGCCATTGCAGGGTTCTCAGGATCATAAGCTTCTTCTTCAAAAGATGCTTCTTTAGTACTGTTGGATGCGTCTTGCAATCCATTCAGACTCTGAGAAATTATATTGACTTGCTGAGTCAACATTTTGTTCTGAGCCAATATGGCATTCAGAGCATCAATTTCAAGAACTCCCTTCCTCTGAGGCATCCCATTACTCACAGGATTCCTTTCAGAGGTGTACATGAACTGGTTATTTGCAACCATTTCAATGAGTTCCTGAGCTTCTGCAGGTATTTTCTTCAGGTGAATAGATCCACCTGCAGAACGGTCCAATGACATCTTAGACAATTCAGACAGACCATCATATAATATATCCAGGATGGTCCATTCTGAGAGCATGTCAGAAGGACACTTTTTGGTCAGTTGCTTGTATCTTTTCCAAGCTTCATAGAGGGATTCACCTTCTTTCTGCCTGAAGGTTTGAAGATCCACTCTAAGCTTGCTCAGCTTTTGAGGAGGAAAGAATTTGTCTAAGAAAACTGTGACCAGCTTATCCCAAGAGTTTAGGCTATCTCTAGGTTGAGAGTCCAACCATATTCTAGCTCTGTCTCTTTACAGCAAAAAGGAAAAGCATAAGCTTGTAGACCTCAGGATCAACTCCATTGGTCTTAACAGTGTCACAGATCTGCAAGAATTCAATTAAGAACTGAAAAGGATCTTCTGATGGAAGTCTATAAAACTTGCAATTCTGTTGCATCAGAGAAACTAATTGAGGCTTAAGCTCAAAATTGTTTGCTCCAATGGCAGGGATTGAGATGCTTCTTCCATGGAAGTTGGAAGCTGGTGTAGTAAAATCACCAAGCACCTTCCTTGCATTGTTATTGTTGTTGGGTTCGGCCATTACTTCTTTTTCGAGATTCTTTGTAAGGTTTTCTCTGGATTGTTGTGCTTTAGCTTCTCTTAGCTTCTTCTTCAGAGTCCTTTCAGGTTTAGGGTCAGCTTCAACAAGAATGTTCTTGTCCTTGCTCCTGCTCATATAAAAAAGAAGAGAACAAAAAAGGAAGAGGAATCCTCTATGTCACACTCACAGTATAGAGATTTCTTTATGTGAGTAGAAGAAGAAAAGAATAGAAGAATGATGTAGAGAGAAGAGATGAAGAATTCGAACACAGAGAGGGAGAGAGGGTTCAAATTATAAGAAGAAGAAAAGAGTGTTAGTGATTAAATAAATAAATAGAAGAAGATGAGAGAGAGAGTTTTTGAAAATAATTAAAAGGAAAAGGAAAATATTTTTGTTTTTATTTTAAAATTTAGTTAGAATTCAAAAATAGAGGAAGAAGTAGAATAAAATTAAAATTTAAAACAATTAGTTAATTAAAAAGAATTTTGAAAAAGAAGTTAATGATTTTCGAAAATTAGAGAGAGAGAGGGAAGTAGTTAGATGGCTTTGAAAAAGATAAGAATTTTAAAATAAAACAAAAAGTTAAGTAGTTAATTGAATAAGATTTGAAAATTAATTTTGAAAAGATAAGAAGTTAGAAAAAGATATTTTGAAATTTAAGTTTGAAAAAGATATGATTTGAAAAAGATATGATTGAAAAAATATGATTGAAATTTATTTTGAAAAACATTTAATTTTTAAAATCAGAATTAATGACTTGACTCACAAGAAATAAAAAGATATGATTCTAAAATTTAAAGTTTGAATCTTTTTAACAAGAAAGTAACAAACTTGAAATTTTTGAATCAAAACATTAATAGTTAGTATTAATTTCGAAAAATATGAGGTAAAAATAGGAAAAAGATTTTGAAAAGTTTTGAAAAAGATTTTTGAAAATTTTTGAAAAACAAAGGAAAAAAATGAAAAAGATTTGATTTTGAAAAAGATTTTGAAAAGATAAATTTTTGAAATTGAAATCTTGACTTGACTAACAAGAAACAACTTAATTTAAAATTTTTTGACTAAATCAACCCAAAGATTTCGAAATTTATGAGTGAAATAAGGAACATATATTTTTTTGATTTTTTGAATTTAATGAGAAAAGAGAAAAACCACAAAATGACTCAACACAAAAAAATTTTGGTTTAAAACAAACGATGCATGCAAGAACACTATGAATTTCAAGATGAACACCAAGAACACTTTCAAGATCATGATAAACATCAAGAACTTATTTTTGAAAAATTTTCAAGAAAGGAAAAATATGCAAGACACCAAACTTAGAAATTTTCAATGTTTAAACTCTAAGGATTCAAGAATGCATATGAAAAACAAGAAAAAGACACAAAACAATAAAATGTAAAGATCAAACAAGAAGACTTACCAAGAACAACTTGAAGATCATGAAGAACACCATGCATGAGTTTTCAAAAAGTTTTAGAAAAATTAAAACATGCAATTGACACCAAACTCAAAACTTGTCTCTAGACTTAAACAAGAAACACAAAAATATTTTTGATTTTATGATTTTAAATTTTTTTTTGGATTTTTGGAAAATTATTTTGGAAAAACGAAAAAGAAGAAAATTTTTTTGAAAGATTTTTGAAAACTTTTTGAAAATAAAATAAAGGTTGAAACAAGAAGAAAATTACCTAATCTAAGCAACAAGATGAACTGTCAGTTGTCCAAACTCAAACGATTCCCGACAATGGCGCCAAAAACTTGATGCACGAAATTGTTATCACCAGGCATAGCTCCAAAAACTTGGTGCACAATACCATGATTCACACGTCTCTTCACAACTTCGCACAGCTGACCAGCAAGTGCATTGGGTCGTCCAAGTAATACCTTACGTGAGTTAGGGTCGATCCCATGGAGATTGTCGGCTTGAAGCAAGCTATGGTCATCTTGTAAATCTCAGTTAGGCGGATTCAAATGGTTATGGAGTTTTGATAATTAAAAGATAAATAAACATAAAATAAAGATATAGATACTTATGTAATTCATTGGTGGAAATTTTAGACAAGTGTATGAAGATGCGTTATTCCTTTTGAATCTCTGCTTTCCTACTGCCTTCATTGAATCATTCATTCTCCTTTCTATGGCAAGCTGTATGTTGGGAATCACTATTGTCAATGGCTACCTCCCGTCCTCTTAGTGAAAATGGTCTTCTATGGTTTCTGTACGGCTAATCAACTATCGGATTTCTCGTCTCGGATGAAAAATACCAGGCATAGCTACCGCATGGCTAATCAGCTATCGATTGTCGATCGTGTCGGAATAAGATCCAATGATCCTTTTGCGCACTGTCACTGCACCCCACAGTTGTGAGTTTGAAGCTCGTCACAGTCATCCCTTCCCAGATCCTACTCGGAATACCACAGACAAGGTTTACACTTTCCGGATCTCAAGAATGCTGCCAATTGTTTCTAGCCTATACCACGAAGATTCTACTCTCAGATTCAGATGCCCCATTGTCAGAGGGGAAACGATGTGAATCGTTGATTAGAGATCCAAGAGATATACACTCAAGTGATTGCAGATAGAACGGAAGTGGTTGTCAGGCATGCATTCATGAGTGAGAATGATGATGACTGTCATGGATCATCACATTCATTAGGTTGAAGTGCGAGTGAATATCTTAGAATAAGAATAAGCTTGAATTCAATAGAAGAACAATAGTACTTTGCGTTAATACTCGAGGAACAGCTGAGCTCCACACCTTAATATATGGTGTGTAGAAACTCCACCGTTGAAAATACATAAGTGAAAATAGGGTAGGCATGGCCGAATGGCTAGCCTCTCAGAATGTGAACAATGGTCCAAAAGATCTCTAGTACAATAGTAAAAAGTCCTATTTATACTAAACTAGTTACTAGGTTTACAGAAATAAGTAAATGATGCAGAAATCCACTTCCGGACCCACTTGGTGTGTGCTTGGGCTGAGCATTGAAGCTTTCATTTGTAGAGACTTTTCTTGGAGTTAAACGCCAGCTTTATGCCAGTTTGGGTGTTTAACTCCAGCTTTTATCCTATTTCTGGCGTTTAACGCCAGAATAGGGCAGGAAGTTGGCGTTTGAATGCCAGTTTGCATCATCAAAACTCTGGCAAAGAATGGACTATTAAATATTGCTGGAAAGTCCAGGATATCTACTTTCCAACTCATTTGGGAGCATGCCAATTGGGCTTCTGTAGCTCCAGAAAATCCATTTCGAGTGCAGGGAGGTCAGAATCCAACAACATCTGCAGTCATTTTCATCAATTGAATAAGATTTTAGCTTAGGTCCCTCAATTTCAGCCAGAAAATACCTGAAATCACAGAAAAACACACAAACTCATAGTAAAGTCCAGAAATATGAATTTTTCATAAAACTACTAATTATATAATAAAAGCTAACTAAATTATACTAAAAACTATGTAAAAACAATGTCAAAAAGCATATAAATTATCTGCTCAACACAACACAAAACTTAAATTGTTGCTTGTTCCCAAGCAACCGAAAACAAATAGGATAAAAAGAAGAGAATATACAATGAATCTCACAATATCATTGAAACTTAGTCCCAATCAGATGAGCGGGGCTAGTAGCTTTTTGCTTCTGAACAGTTTTGGCATCTCACTTTATCCTTTGAAATTCAGAATGATTGGCATCTATAGGAACTCAGAATTTTAGATAGTGTTATTGATTCTCCTAGTTCAGTATGTTGATTCTTGAACACAGCTACTTTATAAGTCTTGGCCGTGGCCCTAAGCACTTTGTTTTCCAGTATTACCACTGGATACATAAATGCCACAGACACATAACTGGGTAAACCTTTTCAGATTGTGACTTAGCTTTGCTAAAGTCCCCAGTTAGAGGTGTCCAGAGTTCTTAAGCATACTCTTTTTGCTTTGGATCACGACTTTAACCATTCAGTCTCAAGCTTTTCACTTGGACCTTCATGCCATAAGCACATGGTTAGGGACAGGTTGGACCTTCAAGTGGCACGCCCGAGTGAGGATGAGGGCTTGGCGTGCCGCACCTTCGATACCAAGTGGCATGCCCATGTGTTACTTTGCCCCCTTTTTAAACTTGGCGTGCCACGCCTTGGCCTTCAAGTGGCACGCCCGAATGAGGATGAGGACTGGCGTGCCACACCTTCGAGGCCAAATGGCATGCCCCTGTGTTTGGACCTTCAATCTTGCCTATGGAATTTCGTACTAGCGTGCCACGCCATGATTCTCAAGTGGCATGCCCAAGTGTTGATGGCCTTCTCCAAGCTTGGCGTGCCACGATTGGCTTCTTAAGTGGCACGCACAAGTGATGATAAGAGCTTGGCGTGCCACGCCTTCGGCACCAAGTGGCATGCCCAAGTGTTTGGGCCTTAGGATTAATGAACTGGCATGCCACGCCTCATGTTTCAAGTGGCACGCCCATAGTGGTTGATGGTCTTGGCGTGCCACGCCTAGATTGGCGTGCGACGCCCCCTTTGTGGCCTTCAGCATTGCTCTCTGGAGGCTTGTACGAGCGTGCCATGCCCAGCTCCTGGCGTGCTGCGCCCATGTATTTTTATGGCGTTTGCTCCAAGTGGCACGCCACTTTCATACGCTCAGCTTTGTTTTGTTCTTTTCTTTCCTTTTTGTTGCACTTTTCACCTGAAATTCAACACAAACAATTTCAAAGCAATGTACCACAATACTTAACTTAGCTCATGAAATTGCATTGAAACAATGAATATGTGCTCTTTTTATGGTCCTTTTGCCTAGGTAAAAAGGGTAAATGATGAAAGTCATCACAGGGTCCAAAGGAATAAAATCCTGGCCTAAGCGGCTAAACCAAGCTGTCCCTAACCATGTGCTTGTGGCGTGAAGGTGTCAAGTGAAAAGCTTGAGATTGAGCGGTTAAAGTCGTGGTCCAAAGCAAAAAGAGTGTGCTTAAGAACTCTGGACACCTCTATCTGGGGACTCTAGCAAAGTTGAGTCACAATTTGAAAAGGTTCTCCCAGTTAAAGTGTTTGTGGCATTATTGTATCCGGTGGTAATACTGGAAAATAAGGTGTTTAGGTTCACAGCCAAGACTCTGAAACCTGTGTTCAATAATCAAAATAAGCTTAACTAAGATAGTCAATAATATTATCTAGATTCTAAGCTCCTAAGGATGCCAACATCTCTGAGTTTCAATGGATAGTGTGATGCCAAAACTATTCAGAACCAAAAAGCTACTAAGTCCCGCTCATCTGATTGTAACTAAGCTTTATTTGAAACTTAGAAATTTATTGCATCTTAATTTTCTTTTTATCTCTTAATTTTCTTTTTATCCTATTGTGTTTTTAGTTGCTTGGGGACAAGCAACGGTTTAAGTTTGGTGTTGTGATGAGCAGATATTTTATACACTTTTTGGCATCACTTTCATATAGTTTTTAGTAGTTTTTGTTTAGTTTTTATTAAGTTTTGACTAAACCACCAAAAGTAACCATGAAATATTGATTCGCTGACAAAAGTAACCATAGAAGATCAAAATTTCTCAGATACCCACAATTGATTTCTTCTGTTTGTCAAAAATAGCCAAGTCTGATGTAGCCTTAGCAGAATGGCATACGTGGACTGTTTACGTTGACGATTACACGTGTTGGTAGGCATACGTGTACTCAATACCATTTAAGGTCAATTTAAACCCAAATTCTTCGTTCTTCTCATTTAGAACCCAATTTTCGTAGGGTAACCCGAGCACAAGCATCAAAGGTAACTACAAGCGAAGAACCCTAATTTTTGAACTAATTTATACTCATAGAATTTGAGCAATGTCAAGGAAAGAGGTAACTACAAGCGAAGGAAGCAGCTTTTCAGGAGCTTCACATTCAAAGATGAAGAAGAAAAAAATTATGGATGGAAGATGTCATTGTGGTGAGTATATTGTCTTGTTGAAATCTTTGACGGTTACTAATCCTAGAAGATGGTTCATTCATTTATATTGGGAGAAAACCTTAGAGGATGCAGAGGCAGAGGTAGCCTTGGATGATGCAATAGCTGAATTTGAGGCATTTTTGGGTGCCGAAACCCAACCACAGGTAAAATATAAATTTGTTAAATTGCTTAAACATTTTTTGAGCTATTAAGTTTACTTACATTCATGTCTAATTTAAATTATAGGCCACTACCACATTGAATCCATCTCCTAATATGCCGCATACACCACAAGTGCCACCACCAATTAGGCCACCAACCACAAAAATAAAGAGAACAAAGAGATCCACCAAGAGGCCTCCTCCATCACAAGTTCAGACCCTGTGCCTCAGGCTCCAACTTTGGACACTCTTTAGCAGCCATCCAATGCATATGTTAGGCCACCCACAGTGTTCCCACATACAATGCAAGGAGTCAGTGCTGGCACAACTTTCAGGTTCGCACAATTTATGCCAACACCAAGATCGCACCTTTAAGTGTGACAGAGTACGCCTTTAAACACGGTTCGTTGGAGAAGTAGTGATAAACCACTATTTTGTGATTCATATTGTGTTTAATTGTGTGGTTTTATCAGGTCTTCGCCCACTTATTCATATGATTTGCATGTATTTATAATTCATTCCTAAAAATATTCTATGATTGAAAACTTGCTTCCTAAAAATACTTTTAGTTGTATATTTTTATTTTTCTTCGTACCATTCGATGCCGTGATCTGTGTGTAAAGTGTTTCAGGCTTCATAGGGCAAGGATTGCGTAAGGAATGAAGAGGAAGCGTGCAAAAATGGAAGGAACACAAGGAATTGAGGAGATGACCAGCGAGAAGTCACGCGGTCGCATGGCTCACGCGACCGCGCGAAATGGAAGAAATCAGAGTGACGCGTTCGCATGGCTCACGCGACCGCGCGAATTGGAAGCTGCACGAATGACGCGAATGCGTGGACGACCCGTACGCGTGGTACGAAAAACGCTGAGTGACGCGATCGCGTGGACGACCCGGCCGTGTGACGTGCGCGATCTGAAGAATTACAAAAGTTGCTGACAGAGATTCTGGGCCGTATTTCAACCCAGTTTTTGGCCTAGAAATACAGATTAGAGCCATGGAACATGCAGAGACAGAGGAAGAATTCATTCCAGATAATTTCAAGTTTTTAGATCTGAATTTACTCCTCCCCTAGATTTTTCACTTGAGCATTCATAAATTAGGATTTTGAAGAATTTTAGCTTTAGCTTTTGAGAAGAGTCTACCTCCGGTACTGATCATCATAGTTTGTTATTTTACTTTTCATTTACTCTTCCATATTCTTAATTTACCCAGAGTTGACATTGGATTATTTTTCATAGTTTATTAATACAAGACTATTTCTACCTTCAATTAATATCTTTCATTATTATTTATTATGTATTCTCTTATTTCTCCCATTGATTTTGTGAAGTCTACAATTATGATTATAGAGTAGTCCCCCAACTTGATTGGGAGATGATTAAAAGGAGAACCTTGAGTTAGAATACTCAAAAGTTCAATTGTAATTGGTTCATTATTGGTTGGCTTGTTAGTCACTAACTCTAATCATTCCCAAGGGAGAGGATTAGGACTTGTGAATAGAAGTTGACTTTTAATTTGACTTTCCTTCATTCGTTGAGGGTTAACTAAATGTAAACAATGACTAATTATTAATTGCTCTTGATAAAATTCTAACAAGGATATAACTTCCAATTAATCTTCTCTCGGTCAAGATTTTATTTAAATCATATAAATTCTCTAATTTAATTTTCTGTTCATCAAATTCAAAACCCCTTTTGAAAACCTCTGATTGATAAAATAGCACATCTTCCTGTAACTCGTTGGGAGATGACTTGGGACTCATACTCCTAGTATTTTATTTCTAAAATTTGTGACAACCCTTTTCTAAATTGACGAGTGGATTTTTGCCGGTTACAAACTGTACTCACAACGCCATTTCTCTAATTAATTCTTAATCTTCCAATTTCCGCTCACGTCAATTTTTGGCGCCGTTGCCGGGGAGTTGTAATAGTGTGCTAATTTATTGATTGGAATTTATTTAATTGCATTTTTTCTTTTTATTTTTGTTACTATGAGCTGCACATTTCTTTCGTTAAATGACGCGTTCACTTTCTGATCCAAGCTTGCCAGTATTGGACCCTGAGATTGAAAGAACTATTTCACGTATAAAGCAAGCTCGGCGTCGGTTAGTCCTCTCCGAGGACGAATCTGAAACATCATCTAAGGAAAAAACCAGCTCCCTTTCTACTGATCCAGTTGCTTTACGTGCAGGTGAAATGGTAACACCTAGGAGAGTCACTATCCAGGAGGCTGGAGCCCCTGATTTTACACTACAGCCATTCCGGGCACACCACCTAGCGGTGGCTGTGGACTTTGAAATAAAGATTGCACTACTCAACTTGATGCCCAAGTTTCATGGCTTACCTGCTCAAGAGCCTATCAAGCACCTTAGGGATTTTCAGACTGCTTGTTCTACTGTTAAGCATGATGGTACTGACGAAATTTCTATTCTGTTAAAAGCTTTCCCATTCTCTCTTGAGGGGAAGGCAAGAGAGTGGTACTATACCCAACCCGATGCAACTATTTCTAACTGGGATACGCTTAGAAGAGAATTTTTGGAAAAATTCTTTCCAACTGAGGTTACTGATAAACTGAGGAAAGACATGTCCATGATCGTTCAGGATGAATCTGAGACTCTCTATGAATATTTGGAGTGCTTCAATAATCTTCTGGAAGCATGTCCCCACCATATGATTGAGAAGATGGTGTTGCTCGGCTACTTTACACGGGGCATGAAATCTCAAGATAAGACCACATTGGAAGGTGCTAGCAATGGGTCTATGAAAAAGTACAAGACCACGGAAGAGGCATGGCAATTGATCAGCGACTTAGCTGAATCTACTAGAAATTACAGGCAGAAACAAGGTCGGTCAAGAGCTATTACAGAGGTATCCTTTAGCAAAGAGACTGCTGCTATAACTCAGAGCTTATGTGAAATGACCAACTTACTGAAGCAGATGCAACTAAGTCAACAACAAGCTCAGCAAGTTTAGCCTTCTCCACCACAGCACAGCCAACAGTTGGTTCCACAAAGAGTATACGGGATCTGTGCAGATTACAGTCATTATACTGATGAGTGTCTGTAACTCCAACAGGAAGACCACACTGTGGCAGCCACTCAAAACTTCTATGACCGCCCAATCAAGGGTATAATCAAGGTGGCAACTACAACCATGGATAGTAGGATAACCCCAACCAAGGATGAAGGGACAATCATAACAGAGATGTGAGTGGAGGACATTTTGGCCCTCAACGAACTGCTAAAAAAGTTTTAGACTGTGGATTCTGATGGCCTACTCTTTTTAAAGATGCTGCTGATCTTTGTAAATCTTGTCCTCCATGCCAAAGGTTTGGTAATATATCCCAGAGGGATGAAATACCTTAACAAATTGTGCTCTTTTGTGAAATATTTGATGTTTGGGGCTGGTGCACGAAATTGTGATCTCTTATAATGGCATTCAACTTGGTGTATGCATTTACTAACTCAGCACTTTATTCACAACCTCGCACAACTAACCAGCAAGTGCACTGGGTCGTCCAAGTAATAAACCTTACGTGAGTAAGGGTCGATCCCACGGAGATTGTTGGTATGAAGCAAGCTATGGTCATCTTGTAAATCTCAGTCAGGCGGATAATAAATGGTTATGGAGTTTTCAAATAATAATAATAAATAAACAGAAAATAAAGATAGAAATACTTATGTAGATCATCGATGGGAATTTCAGATAGGCGTATAAAGATGCTGTGCTCCTTCTGAATCTCTGCTTTCCTACTGCCTTCATCCAATCCTTCTTACTCCTTTCCATGGCCAGCTGTATGTAGGGCATCACCGTTGTCAATGGCTACATCCCATCCTCTCAGTGAAAAAGGTCCAAATACTCTGTCACGGCACGGCTAATCATCTGTCGGTTCTCGATCATCTCGGAATAGAATCCCTTGATTCATTTGCGTTTGTCATCACGCCCAACAATCGCGAGTTCGAAGCTCGTCACAGTCATTCAATCCCGGAATCCTACTCAGAATACCACAGATAAGGTTTAGACTTTCTCGATTCTCATGAATGTCGCCATCAATTCTAGCTTATACCACGAAGACTCTGATCTCATGGAATGGAAGGCTCGGTTGTCAGGCGAGGGCAACCATGCGTCGTGCATCAGGAATCCAAGAGATACACACTCTAGCTTTCGCTTGTAGAACGGAAGTGGTTGTCAGGCACGCGTTCATTGGGACGAATGATGATGAGTGTCACGGATCATCACATCCATCAGATTGAAGTGCGAGTAGTATCTTAGAACAGAAGTGAGATTGAATTTGAATTAAAGATAGTAGTAATTGCATTAAAACTCGAGGTACAGCAGAGCTCCACACCCTTAATCTATGGTGTGTAGAAACTCCACCGTTGAAAATACATAGTGATGAAGGTTCAGGCATGGCCGAATGGCCAGCCTCTAAAACGTGATCACATGATCAAAAATACAATTCAGGATCTAGGATTTCTAATACAATAATAAAATGGCCTATTTATACTAGACTAGCTACTAGGATTTACAGAAGTAAGTAATTGATGCAGAAATCCACTTCCAGGGCCCACTTGGTGTGTGCCTGGGCTGAGCTCGAGCTTTACACGTGCAGAGGCTTCTTTTGGAGTTGAACGCTAAGTTGTAACATATTTTTGACGTTCAACTCTGGTTCGTGACGTGTTTCTGGCGTTTGACTCCAGAATGCAACATGGAACTGGCGTTGAGCGCCTGTTTACATCATCAAATCTCGAATAAAGCATGGACTATTATATATTGTTAGAAAGCTCTGAATGTCTACTTTCCAACGCCGTTGAGAGCACTCCATTTAAGGTTTTTTAGCTCCAAAAAATCTATTTCGAGTGCAGGGAGGTCAGAATCCAACAGCATCAGCAGTCCTTTGTCAGCCTTCTATCAGAGTTTTGCTCAGCTCCCTCAATTTCATCCAGAAATTACCTGAAATCACAGAAAAACACACAAACTCATAATAAAGTCCAGGAATGTGAATTTAGCATAAAAACTAATGAAAGCATCCCTAAAAATAGCTAGATTATTCTAAAAACTATCTAAAAATAATGCCAAAAAGTGTATAAATTATTCGCTCATCACAACACCAAACTTAAATTGTTGCTTATCCCCAAGCAACTGAAAATCAAATAGGATAAAAAGAAGAGAATATACTATAAATCCAAAAATATCAATGAATATTAGTTCTAATTAGATGAGCGGGAATTATAGCTTTTTGCTTCTGAACAGTTTTGGCATCTCACTTTCTCCTTTGAAGTTTAGAATGATTGGCATCTATAGGAACTTAGAATTTTAGATAGTGTTATTGATTCTCCTAGTTAAGTTTGTTGATTCTTGAACACAGCTACTTTTATGAGTCTTGGCCGTGGCCCTAAGCATTTTGTTTTCCAGTATTACCATCAGATACATAAATGCCACAGACACATGACTGGGTGAACCTTTTCAGATTGTGACTCAGCTTTGCTAAAGTCCCCAGTTAGAGGTGTCCAGAGATCTTAAGCACACTCTTTTTGTTTTGGATCACGACTTTAACCACTCAGTCTCAAGCTTTTCATTTGAACTTGCATGCCACAAGCACATGGTTAGGGACAGCTTGATTTAGCCGCTTAGGCCTGGATTTTATTTCCTTGGGCCCTCCTATCCATTGATGCTCAAAGCTTTGGATCCTTACCCTTGCCTTTTGGTTTTAAGGGCTATTGGCTTTTTCTGCTTGCTTTTTCTTTTCCTTTCTAATTTTTTCGCCATTTTTTTTCGCAAGCTTTTGCTTTTTCACTACTTTTTCTTGCTTTAAGAATCAATTTTCATGATTTTTCAGATTGTCAATAACATTCCCTTTGTTCATCATTCTTTCAAGAGCCAACTATTTTAACATTCATAAACAACAAGATCAAAAATATGCATTGTTCAAGCATTTATTCAGAAAATAAAAAGTATTGTCACCACCTCAATATAATTAAACTAAATTCAAGGATAATTTCAAAATTCATGTACTTCTTGTTCTTTTGAATTAGAAACATTTTTCATTTAAGAGAGGTGAAGGATTTATGGAATTATTTATAGCCTTAAGACATAGTTACTCAATACTAATGATGATGAGGTAGAGACACAAAACATAAACACACATATAGCATAAAAACCAAAAAACAGAAAAAATAAGAACAAGGAATGAGTCCACCTTAGTGATGGTGGCACTTTCTTATTGAAGAACCAATGATGTCCTTGAGCTCTTCAATGCCTCTTCCTTGCCTTTGTTGTTCCTCTCTTATTGCTCTTTGATCTTCTCTAATTTCATGGAGAATGATAAAGTGTTCTTGATGTTCCACCCTTAATTGATCCATATTTTAACTCAAGTCTTCTAGAGAAGTGTTGAGTTGTTCCCAATAGTTGTTGGGAGGAAAGTGCATCCCTTGAGGCATCTCTGGGATTTCTTGGTGATGAGCTTCCTTATGCGCTTCTTGGGATTCATGAGTGGGCTCTCTTGTTTGTTCCATCCTCTTCTTAGTGATGTGCTTATCCTCCTCAATGGGGATGTCTCCTTCTATGATAACTCCAGCTGAGTAACATAGATGGCAAATAAGATGAGGAAAAGCTAGCCTTGCCATGGTGGAGGACTTTTCGGCTATTTTGTAGAATTCAAGGGAGATGACTTCATGAAATTCTAGTTCCTCTCCATTCATGATGCTATGAATCATGATGGCCCGATCAACAGTAACTTCGGATCGGTTGCTAGTGGGGATGATGGAGCGTTGGATGAAGTCCAACCATCTTCTAGCCACAGGCTTGAGGTCCAGTCTTCTCAATTGAACCGGCTTGCCTTTGGAGTCTCTTTTCCATTGAGCTCCTTCAACACATATGTTCATAAGGACCTGGTCTAACCTTTGATCAAAGTTGACCCTTCTTGTGTAGGGGCGTGCATCTCCTTGCATCATGGGCAAGTTGAATGCCAACCTCACATTTTCCAGACTAAAATCTAAGTATTTCCCCCGAACCATTGTAAGATAGTTCTTTGGATTTGGGTTCATACTTTGATCATGGTTCCTAGTGATTCATGCATTGGCATAGAACTCTTGAACCTTAAGATTCTGACTTGTTGAATGGGGCTGGTCAGAACTTCCCAACTTCTTCTTTAGATCTCATGTCAGATCTTCGGATACTCATTTTTCTTGAGCTTAAAAGGGACCTCAGGGATCACCTTCTTCTTGGCCACAACATCATAGAAGTGGTCTTGATGGGCTTTGGAGATGAATCTCTCCATCTCCCATGACTCGGAGGTGGAAGCTTTTGTCTTCCCTTTCCCTTTTCTAGAGGTTTCTCCGGTCTTAGGTGCTATAGGTGGTTATGGAAAAACAAAAAGCTATGATTTTACCACACCAAACTTAAAATATTGCTCGCCCTCGAGCAAAAGAAGAAAGAAAAGAAGAAGAGGAAGAGAAAATATGGAGGAGAGAAGGGAAGGTGTATTCGGCCAAGGTGTAGAAGAGGGGGTTGTGTTGTGTGAAAAGGAAGAAGGATGGAGGGGTTTATATAGTGAGGGGAGAGGGAGTGGGTTCGGCTATTTAGGGTGGGTTTGGGTGGGAAAGAAATTTTGAATTTTGAAGGTAGGTGGGGTTTATGGGAAAGAGTGGATGGATGTGAGTGGTGAAGGGGGGTAATTGGAAAGAGAGATTGAGGTGATTGGTAAAGGGTTTTTGGGAAAGAGAGGATGAATGTGAAGAAGAGGAGAGAAGGTGAGTTGAGGTAGGTGGGGATCCTGTGGGGTCCACAGATCCTGGGATGATCCTGTGGGGTCCACAGATCCTGAGGTGTCAAGAATTTACATCTCTGCACCAAATAAGCATGTAAAATGCCTTTGCATATAATTCTGGCATTTAAACGCCAAATTGATGCTTATTTTGGGCGTTCAATGCCCAATTGCAGCATGTTTCTTGCATTGAACGCCAGTTCCATGCTTGTTTCTAGGCGTTCAGCGCCAGCTCTCCTCAGGGTATATTCCTGGCGTTCAAACGCCAGGATGCTGCTTGTTTCTGACGTTCAACGCTAGATCAATGCTCTGTTCTGGCGTCGAACGCCAGCTGTTCATACCCTGACCGGGGTCCTCCAACTCGGCAAACCCGTAAGAGGTCCGACCTTGTGGTTAAGCTCACACCTACAGGTCGGACCTCGGACAAAAGAGCAAGGAAGGCCCACCAAAAGGAACGCAGCCCAAACCTAAAGGCCGAAAAGGCCTAGAAAAGGCGGTTCCACAAAGATAGAGATAAAACTCCCAAAGATAAGATAAGATAAGAATATCTTATCCAGGGAAGATCACGGCCAACTACTATAAATACACTGGAGCACCCAGGTATGGCATTCATTCCACATCTACACATATCTGCTTGGACCCATGCTAACTTAAGCATCGGAGTGTCATTGCAGGTACAACCACCAACCAGTCCGCATATCAAGCTCGGGTCACCGGACCCCCACCTCGGGCCTCTCCAGACGACCGAGCTGCACGTTTCAGGCAAACCCTCGGAACATTGGCGCCGTTGCCGGGGACCTGGAAAGTCATCCCTCTACCATGGCGGACAACCCTCTCAACGATGAGCACGCTACATCTGAACAAGAGGACGAAATTGACACCGGAGAACGACCAGACAGCCCTCTATCACCCCGTACTCCAGGAGGAAACAAACAGAATCGCCCAAAAACATCACCCCCAAACAAGGACCCACAAAATTCCGAAAGAGAGAAGAGCTCGGAAATTCTAGAAGCAGTCCGAGCACAACAAGACCGACTGAAACAACTCGAAGAGGACATAAAGAAGCAGAAAGAAACTGAACAAGATCTGAGAAGGGAGACTCGAAAGCGCAGAGAATTAGAAGAAAAACTGCGGAAAATAGAGGCCAACCTGAAAGACCGGACAGAACGCGGCACCACCACCGAAGGCAACCATGATCCCTTCACGCAAGAGATCATGAAGGAAAAGGTACCGCGAAACTTCAAACCACCCGACATGGACCTCTACGACGGCACCACCGATCCGAGTCACCACCTCAGCAACTTCAGAAGCAGAATGTACCTAGTCGACGCCTCCGACGCGACTCGGTGCAAAGCCTTCCCCACCACCCTCACCAAGTCAGCCATGAAGTGGTTCGACAACCTGCCACCAAGATCAATCACCAGCTTCGAAGACCTAACCAAAAAATTCCTAACAAGATTCTCTATTCAAAAGGACAAGACAAAACATGCCCCCAGTCTACTCGGGATCAAACAAGGTAACCAAGAAACTCTTCGAGAATACATGGAGTGATTCAACAAAGCCTGCCTGGACATACAACACTTGCCCACTGAAGCAGCCATCATGGGACTAGCAAACGGCCTAAAAGAGGGACCGTTTAGCCAATCCCTATCCAAACGATACCCGACCTCCCTATACGAGGTACAGGAGCGGGCAGGAAAATATATCAACATGGAGGAAACCTCCCAGCTAAGAGACTCTTCTAGGAAGGAATCAACCTACCCACTCCGAGATCGGGATCGGGAACAGAAGAAGAAAGAAGAACCCAACTCGGACAAGCCACGGAAGTACCACAACTACACCCCCCTCCGAGTCTCCCTGGTAGACGTCTACAGAGAAGTGTGCCACACCGAAAAGATCCCACCGCCCCGACCGCTAAAACACAAGAGAGCGGGGAGAGATCGGTCCGAATACTGTGAATATCACAAGCTCTACGGTCATTCTACTAACGACTGCTACGACCTAAAAAATGTTATAGAAAAGCTAGCCAGAGAAAGAAAACTCGACAGATACATAGCAGAGAAAGGAGAAGAGACCAGGAAGAGAAGGCGGGGAGACAACGAAGATCGGGCCGAACAAACCCCGCAAACCCCTGAAAGACATGTTCACATGATAAATGGAGGTTTTGCAGGCGGAGGAACATCCAAATCCTCGCGAAAAAGACACCTCAAAGAAGTTTATCACGTCCGAGAAGACAGTCCCCTGCCCGAATTACCTACTATCTCATTTACCCGAGAAGATGCTCAGGGGATAATTCCCGGACACGACGATCCAATGGTAATCACCATTATCCTAGCAAACGCCAACTTACATCGAACCCTGATTGACCAGGGAAGCTCAGCAGATATCCTGTTCAAAACGGCCTTCGACAAACTCGAACTTGAAGAAAAAGAACTAAAGGCCTATCCCACCGACCTATTTGGACTAGGGGATACTCCGATCCATCCCTTAGGATACATCTCGCTACACACTACCTTTGGAAGAGGCGAGCAATCTAAAACATTAAGCATCGACTACATTATAGTCGACGTCACTTCAGCATACAATGCCCTCATTGGGCGACCAACCCTAAACAGACTGGCAGCTATAGTTTCGACCCCACACCTCTGTATGAAGTTCCCTACCGCAAAAGGAATTGCTACCCTAAAAGGCGACCAAAAACTAGCGCGGCGATGCTACAACGAAAGCCTGGGCCTAAAAGGGAAAGAGGTCAACACAATAGAACTCGGACGAGTTCAATCCCGAGAAGATCTTCGACCACAACCAGAGGGAGAAACCGAAAAAGTCCAGATCGGGAACACACCTGAAAAAATAACAAACATAGGAGCAAACCTCGAAACGGGCCTAAAAGAGGAACTCATAACCCTCTTAAGGGAGAATTCCGACCTCTTCGCCTGGAAAGCCTCCGACATGCCAGGCATAAGTCCCGACCTGATGTGCCATAAGCTATCAGTTTACCCGGAAGCTCGGACCCGAGCGCATGCAAGCGATAGAAGAACAAGTACGAGCACTGCTAGATGCAGGGTTCATTAGGGAAGTAAAATACCCCCTATGGCTCGCAAACGTGGTCCTGGTAAAAAAGCCCAACGGAAAATGGAGGATGTGCGTCGATTACACGGATCTCAACAAAGCCTGCCCCAAAGACCCATATCCACTACCAAACATCGATGCCTTAGTAGACGCAGCCTCAGGCTATAGATATCTCTCCTTCATGGACGCATACTCGGGATACAATCAAATCCCGATGTACGGACCCGACCAAGAAAAAACCTCGTTCATAACCCCAAGGGCAAACTACTGCTACGTAGTAATGCCCTTCGGGCTGAAGAACGCAGGGGCAACCTACCAGAGGCTAATGAACAAAGTGTTCTCAGAGCACATCGGGCTACAGCTGGAGGTGTACGTCGACGACATGCTGGTAAAGACACAAGAAGACAGAAACTTGCTGACCGACCTCACCAGTATCTTCGGCACCCTCAGAAAACACAACATGAGACTTAACCCGACAAAGTGCACCTTCGCCGCAGAAGCCGGAAAGTTCTTAGGCTTCATGCTGACTCAAAGGGGCATCGAAGCAAACCCGGACAAATGCCAAGCGATACTCAATATGAAGAGCCCGACGTGTGTCAAAGAAGTACAACAACTGAATGGAAGGCTAGCCGCCCTATCAAGATTCTTGGCAGGATCAGCAATAAAGTCACTACCTCTCTACTCACTCCTAAAGAAAGGGAAACCCTTCTCATGGACCCCGGAGTGCGAAAAAGCCTTTCAAGAATTCAAGGAATTCCTCGGGCAGCCACCAATCCTAACCCGACCTCTAAAAGGAGAAGAACTCGTACTATACCTCTCGGTTGGAAACCGAGCAGTCGCTTCCGCGTTAATACGAGAAGATGACCGAGAACAACACCCCATATACTTTGTAATCAAGGCACTACAAGGGGCCGAATTAAACTATCAGAAGATAGAAAAATTCGCCTACGCCCTAGTGTTCACAGCTCGGAGGCTCCGTCCCTACTTTCAAGCCCACACCATCAAAGTCCGGACAAACCAACCAATGAGACACATCCTCCAAAAAACAGACCTGGCAGGACGAATACTGCAATGGGCGGTGGAACTGTCCGAGTTCGACCTCCACTATGAAACCCGGACTGCCATAAAATCCCAGTATCTAGCCGACTTCATCGCAGAATATACTGAGACCCCTGGAACCCCACTCTCGTGGAACCTGTATGTCGACGGGTCCTCAAACAAAACTGGAAGCGGAGCCGGGGTTATACTCGAAAGCGACCAAGGAACACGGATAGAACTATCCCTAAAATTCGAGTTCCAGGCTTCGAACAACCAAGCCGAATACGAGGCCCTACTAGCAGGTCTAAAGCTAGCCGAAGAGGTCGGAGCCCAGAAAATCACGATCTTCAGCGATTCCCAAGTCGTCACATCACAAGTAAATGGAAGCTACCAGGCCAAAGACCCCACCATGAAAAAATACCTGGACCAAACACAGGCACAACTACGCCACTTTTCAGAGATACAGATTCAGCACATACCTCGGGAACAAAACGCCCGGGCAGACGCCCTCTCAAAGCTTGCCAGCACCAAGCCCGGAGGCAACAATAGAAGTCTCCTCCAGGAAACCTTACAATCCCCTCCGTGCTAAGAGAGGAAGAAGCGCTAAATATATCCAACCAACAGCAAGGATGGATGACCCCCATACTCAACTACCTAAATCGGGAACTCTCCCCGCCGAAAGAAAGGAAGCTAGAAGACTCACGAAAGACGCCCAGAATTATACACTAATTCACGACATATTATACAGAAGAGGATTCTCAAACCCCCTCCTTAGGTGTTCCCGACCTCAGAAACAAAGAGCGTCCTCGAAGAAGTCCACGGAGGCATGTGTGGGAACCATCTCAGAGCTCGGCATTATCCAAGAAAGTAGTCCGAGCCGGGTTCTACTGGCCGACCTTGCAAAGAGACGCAACGGAATTTGTGAAAATATGCCCCCTGCCAAAAACACGCCAATTTTCACAAAGCACCACCCGAAGACCTTATCAGCGTCACCGCACCATGGCCCTTCGCCAAATGGGGACTTGACCTACTCGGCCCGTTCCCCAAGGACCAGGGCAAGTCAAATACCTCATAGTAGGGGTCGACTACTTCACAAAGTGGATCGAAGCTGAACCCTTAGCCACCATCACGGCTCAGAAAAGCCGCAAATTCCTATACAAAAACATTGTCACAAGGTTCGGAGTCCCCTACTCCATCACCACGGACAATGGAACACAGTTCACAGACACAAGTTTTCAGAACTGGTGGCCGAACTAAAAATCAAACAGCAATTCACCTCAGTCGAGCACCCACAAGCCAATGGACAAGCAGAGGCTGCAATAAAGTCATCTTGGCCGGGTTAAAACGAAGTCTCCAAGAGGCCAAAGGGGCATGGGCCGAGGAGCTCCCCCAGGTCTATGGGCATATCGGACAACTCCGCACTCTACAACAGGGGAATCGCCATTCCGACTAGCTTACGGGATGGAGGCAATGATTCCTATCGAAATAGATGAAGGGTCACCTAGAACATCTTCTACAACGAAAAGGTAACCCGCAGGCACAAAGGGAAGAACTCGACCTCCTCCCCGAGGTCGAGAAAGAGCTCGGATCCGAGAAGAAGCCTTAAAACGGCGAACGGCCCTCAGATACAATCAGAAAGTAATAAAGCGAAGCTTCTCCATTCACGACCTGATTCTAATCCGAAAGACATGGAACACAAAAGTCGGGAAAGGAAAGCTAGCTGCAAATGGAAAGGCCCTACAAGGTAACAGAAGTCTTAGGAACAGGCTATTACAAAGTATCCGACCTAGAAGGCAACGAGTTGCCCAGGGCCTGGCACGCCTGCAATCTAAGACGATACTACAGCTAGAAAAAATAACCCGAGGTGTACTCTTTTTCCCTACAAGGGTTTTTTAATGAGACCCCCGGTCAAAAAGACACCCGACCTAGCCAAGGGTAAACACTCTGTAAATATTCTTTCTTTTTTAATACTAATCAAATTTTTCTCTTTCTTTTCCTCGTGTTGAAA
This sequence comes from Arachis hypogaea, assembly GCF_003086295.3. Classification (NCBI taxonomy): domain Eukaryota; kingdom Viridiplantae; phylum Streptophyta; class Magnoliopsida; order Fabales; family Fabaceae; genus Arachis; species Arachis hypogaea. Next base: position 87,034,363 of record NC_092041.1, read on the forward strand.
CAAATCCTGGAAAGTACCCCCCAAGGCGCATTAATTTATGCTCGACAAAACGCAAAAAATCATTGCCAAGAGACCACA